>NC_044927.1:25970220-26110661 GCF_003576645.1 Ipomoea triloba
GGGGGGGGGGGGGGGGGGGGGGGTTGGGATTCTCTTATAATTTGAATAATTATTGGTGAATATCTTGTTATTTTCATTTAATTAATAGACAATTGTTGAGTAATATTTCGTGAAGATTAATGTATGTTTTATGTATGTCTGTGTGCCCATTAAGATTTCTGATTAATTTAAATTTCAAGAAAAAATAAAGTTTCAAAGGCCTCTAAGAATATTGTAAGATAATACGGAGTAATAATTATTTGGGAGAAGATATTATTATTGTTTTAAAAATTATTATTATTATTATTATTATTATTATTATTATTATTATTGTTATTGTTCTGACCTTTTCTTGTATCGCCCTCGGCGGCCCTTCTTCTTGTTCTTGCCGGTAGTCTCGCCGGAGTCCTCGAACGTGAGGCCGGCGGAGCAGGCGGAGGCGGATGGGATCTGGCAAATCTGGGCCGCGGCATCGCCGGAAGTGAGCTCGAAGATGGCCTGAGTGAAAGATCTGACGATTTGCTGCACGAGCTCGGCGGGGAGTGAGCTGGACGCGCCGTCGGGGGGCGGGTTTTGGAGTAGGGTTTGGAGCTCAACGGTCGTGGCTTTGCCGTTTACGAGCTCCGTGATCGCTCTTCTCTGGCGCACAAGTAGATTCTCCGGCACGTCCATTTCGGACGCCGTGACTGATGAGAGATCTAGAGAGAGAGAGAGATAGGGTTTGTTTGGATAGAGAGAAGGAAGATGAAGGGGAGAGATGATTGGAGGGGGAAATAGAGAAGCAACTGAGAGGAAAATCTGAGGAAGAAATGCTATAGAAAAATCTATGAAAAAGCTTCTTTTTTTTTTTCTTTTTTCTTCTTTTTTTTTTTTCCTGAAGGTGTACGGACGTATATAAAAAGTTAAAATCTAATGAGTGATGACGTAAGCTGGATGACATCATTATTCATATTCTAGAAACATTTTTTTTTTGTGGTGGGGTTTGTTTTATTTTATTATTTTTAAACCTTCAGCTTTGGATAGTAAATTTCGGCAAACTATATAAAATGATGGTACTCGAATTTCATAGAGTATATTTTAGTATTTTTATAATTCGTATTTCAGAAATTATTATTTTTCGTGTTTCTTTATTTATTTAAATTAATTAATCACCCATATTTATTTGAGTATTACTAATTTACTATTAGTTATATTTGTAACAATTTAATGATTTATATACAAGTATTATACAAAGTCATTGTTAATGTGTGTGTATATAAATTATAATAAGGTATATATTTGGTATAGTATTTGGTATTAATTTATGATTTTAATCAATCAGAATTTACATAAATTAATAAAATATGTAGAATGTGAATACGCAATGAATTGAATATAAGAAGATCTGTAAAGTGAGGAAAACAACGACACAATGTGTATGAAGTGAGATGATGAATAGCTTGTAACGTTTGGTCTCGTGAAGGAGTCAAATGATACAAAGATTTTTTGTAATAAAGATAGTTTATTAAAATGGCTAAAAAAACGAATCACAAAATAGTATTCGCCTCCGTCTTTATTTTATACTTTTTTATTTTCCCTACTACCTATCTTTGCCCATGTCATATGTGCCACTTCATTCATGCCAAGCGGTGTCTACAACTAACGAGTGAAGGGAATATTAGTCACACAAACATTGAACAAGACATGATACGGAGTATTTGATTAGATCAAGTTGGCTAAAGAGCCTATAAATAACCCTACCTGCTAGCATCTATAAATAATTAATTTACTTGCTCGACTTTTAAGACGATACAAATATATATATGTATTAAATTAGTTNGGGGGGGGGGGGGGGGGGGGGGGGGTTGGGATTCTCTTATAATTTGAATAATTATTGGTGAATATCTTGTTATTTTCATTTAATTAATAGACAATTGTTGAGTAATATTTCGTGAAGATTAATGTATGTTTTATGTATGTCTGTGTGCCCATTAAGATTTCTGATTAATTTAAATTTCAAGAAAAAATAAAGTTTCAAAGGCCTCTAAGAATATTGTAAGATAATACGGAGTAATAATTATTTGGGAGAAGATATTATTATTGTTTTAAAAATTATTATTATTATTATTATTATTATTATTATTATTATTATTGTTATTGTTCTGACCTTTTCTTGTATCGCCCTCGGCGGCCCTTCTTCTTGTTCTTGCCGGTAGTCTCGCCGGAGTCCTCGAACGTGAGGCCGGCGGAGCAGGCGGAGGCGGATGGGATCTGGCAAATCTGGGCCGCGGCATCGCCGGAAGTGAGCTCGAAGATGGCCTGAGTGAAAGATCTGACGATTTGCTGCACGAGCTCGGCGGGGAGTGAGCTGGACGCGCCGTCGGGGGGCGGGTTTTGGAGTAGGGTTTGGAGCTCAACGGTCGTGGCTTTGCCGTTTACGAGCTCCGTGATCGCTCTTCTCTGGCGCACAAGTAGATTCTCCGGCACGTCCATTTCGGACGCCGTGACTGATGAGAGATCTAGAGAGAGAGAGAGATAGGGTTTGTTTGGATAGAGAGAAGGAAGATGAAGGGGAGAGATGATTGGAGGGGGAAATAGAGAAGCAACTGAGAGGAAAATCTGAGGAAGAAATGCTATAGAAAAATCTATGAAAAAGCTTCTTTTTTTTTTTCTTTTTTCTTCTTTTTTTTTTTTCCTGAAGGTGTACGGACGTATATAAAAAGTT
Organism: Ipomoea triloba; assembly: GCF_003576645.1. Classification (NCBI taxonomy): domain Eukaryota; kingdom Viridiplantae; phylum Streptophyta; class Magnoliopsida; order Solanales; family Convolvulaceae; genus Ipomoea; species Ipomoea triloba. The sequence continues at coordinate 25,972,904 of NC_044927.1, forward strand.
AAAATCTAATGAGTGATGACGTAAGCTGGATGACATCATTATTCATATTCTAGAAACATTTTTTTTTTGTGGTGGGGTTTGTTTTATTTTATTATTTTTAAACCTTCAGCTTTGGATAGTAAATTTCGGCAAACTATATAAAATGATGGTACTCGAATTTCATAGAGTATATTTTAGTATTTTTATAATTCGTATTTCAGAAATTATTATTTTTCGTGTTTCTTTATTTATTTAAATTAATTAATCACCCATATTTATTTGAGTATTACTAATTTACTATTAGTTATATTTGTAACAATTTAATGATTTATATACAAGTATTATACAAAGTCATTGTTAATGTGTGTGTATATAAATTATAATAAGGTATATATTTGGTATAGTATTTGGTATTAATTTATGATTTTAATCAATCAGAATTTACATAAATTAATAAAATATGTAGAATGTGAATACGCAATGAATTGAATATAAGAAGATCTGTAAAGTGAGGAAAACAACGACACAATGTGTATGAAGTGAGATGATGAATAGCTTGTAACGTTTGGTCTCGTGAAGGAGTCAAATGATACAAAGATTTTTTGTAATAAAGATAGTTTATTAAAATGGCTAAAAAAACGAATCACAAAATAGTATTCGCCTCCGTCTTTATTTTATACTTTTTTATTTTCCCTACTACCTATCTTTGCCCATGTCATATGTGCCACTTCATTCATGCCAAGCGGTGTCTACAACTAACGAGTGAAGGGAATATTAGTCACACAAACATTGAACAAGACATGATACGGAGTATTTGATTAGATCAAGTTGGCTAAAGAGCCTATAAATAACCCTACCTGCTAGCATCTATAAATAATTAATTTACTTGCTCGACTTTTAAGACGATACAAATATATATATGTATTAAATTAGTTGTAGTGTAATATAATATTGAATATTCAAAATCACCTCCACATAGATAGGGTGCATGCATCTATCTCCCTCCCTAATTATTTTCAACTTGCTAGCTTCAACTATTTTAAGTCATCTTTAAGAGCATAAGTGCATATAATTAATGCATTATTGCACTGTTGCCAGGCACTGCCGCTTTTATCTAATCATGTCTATCATAGCCAACCAGCCAAGCTGTTTGTATTGACACAAGTGGAATTAATTTCTGTGGATAACTCCACCAAGACTATGTACCACGTCCATCACCTCACTCATACTTCAATTCCATCTCACCAACCCCATCTTGGCGTTTTGTGGCTTCAGTTCCGCTTTTGTTTCTTCTCAAAATTATCGTGGATCTCGTGAACTCATCAGAAAATAAATCGATTCAATCTAAGTAAGGGTATATTTGGAAAGAAGGAGAATGAGTCATTTTTCAGAAAGCATTTTTATTTTCTATGTTTGGTTGCATTCTATAAAACTGTTTTGGTGTGTTTGGTTCATTTTTTGAAAAATGAGCATAATTATTTATAATTTAAAATATTTAAAATATACAATGGTGACGGTGGTAGAGGTGGGTGGTGGGGTATTGAGTGGTGGTAGGAATGGTGGGGGTGGTGGGTGATTGTGGTGGTGGCGGCGGGAGTGATTAGCTGTTCCATTTTGACAAACGAAAAATGACTTCCCAAACAAAAGGAGAAGTCATTTTTTGAAAAATTACCTCTATTTTCCATTGACTTCCATTTTCCTCCTCTAACAAAACATTGAAAACTTGAAAATCATTTTCCAGGTTTCCAAACACACCCTAACTTCAAAATTCAATATTTAAGTTGTACACTTTTACGTACACCGTACAAACTTCCCATGTTAGTAGTATGAATCGAACCTTCACTCTGTTGTTGAAGTCTTAAGTGAAACGGCGCATCCATTATATCAATGGTCCAATGCCATATTTTGGACCCTATAAATTCGCCCATAAGGTCACAAAGAGGTAAATCGATCTAATTTTGTTTTTAAGCTCAACACCAAATTGTACACTTCTGTGCACAAGAAGCTTATCCCAACACAAAATTCGGAAGTTCATGGTAGGGATATGATCAAACCCTACCCTACTATCCCAAACAAGTATTAATTAAGTGAAGCTTTTTTCATCATTTGTACCTCTTTAACTTGTGGTGTGTGCAAGGACGATAGATTTTAGCATCTTATGTTGTAACTTTTTTACTAGATAGACTTAGATATTAACCAAATAAAATAGAGAAACTAAGAAATTGTAACTTGGAAGTATATATTTTCACCGGTGATGCACACTTTTAAGTTAGAATGTCATAATAAGTTTAATTTTTAAAAAATGTAAAATTAATAAACAAGTGTTACCCTTTTTAAAGCAAATTTCTATTCTAAATCATTTTTAATATGAGATATTTCAAAATAACAGTTAATATTACCAAAATAAGTGAAGAAGAGTATGTACTCAAAAAAAAAAAAGTGAAGAAGAGTATGAATTCAACTTGAGATTGAAATCATATTAGATTGAAAATTGTAAGAGAACACGGATTTAAGTGAAGATTATATATCTTGTCCTCAAGTGTTTGTGATTCTTTAATTAATTTGAAGATCCACAACTTTTAGATTTCAATTCTCAACAAATAAAGTATTATTTAATCAGTTTGACCAAACATTTTAAGAAATAAAAAATTTCGGAAACACTTTGCAACTTGCATTAGCAAAACCCTATGAACTATAAACAATTTAATGTTGCCATCAAGTGGTTACTTGTCTAGTTGTGTCCGTGTTAAAAAACGAGACAAATTAAATTATGTCAAATGTCAATGATAGGTGTTATAGACTACAAAAATGTACAATATGTATGATTGTTGCAACTTGATTGATTAGGATTAAGTGTGTGTTTGGAAAAAAAAAATGCCTTAAGGAAAATGAGTCATTTTTTATAAAACAGTTTTTTTTTTTTTTGTTTTTTTGTTTTGTGTTTGGTTGTGTTCTATAAAACTGTCTTTTGGTGTGTTTGGTTCATTTTATGGAAAATGAGTCATTTTTCATAAAATATTTTCTTTTCCAATGTTTGGTTGCATTTCAAAAAACTGTCTTTGATGTGTTTGATTCATTTTATGAAAAATGAGTATAATTGCATAATTAATCATAATTCTTATCTATCTATACAATCAAAAAAAATGTCAAAGACCTTGTAGTCTAGTGACACCTAGTGTCCTGGTTAACATTCTCACATGGATGATGGGATAGGAATAGGTTCGAGCTTCAGTTGAGGCAATGTTGACTCTTTGTGCAAAAACATACCTATTTTTCCGTTAATGAAGATCATATTTTCCGTTGACCTTATTTTTCTTCCTCTTGCCAAATATTGAAAATCTGAAAAATAATTTTTTAAAAAATCTTTTTTTTTTTTCTGATTTTCAAATACACCCTAATTAAAAGGAAATTCTACTCCTAATTTTACTCCTTCTCACAAAATTTTGATATTAACATTTTTATTCCAACTTACAGGATGAAGATAACTAATCATCAATTGTCATATCATGAGTAAAAGTGAAAGAGTATAAATAAGAAGTAATGTAATATAATTCAGATTAAAATAGTGATTCAACCAACTACCTATAAATGAGTTAGTTAAGTGTTATTTTAAAAATGAAGATTTTATACATTTTTTAAATATACATGTGATTTTAAAATCAGCTGCACCCCTCACTCTAGCCATCCAAGCTTATGCTGAAAGATACCCCGCCCAAATGCTCTCCTGCCCAAATTATCCCTTTGGACCTCTTCTTCATATTATTTACCAATTAACCCTAAAGCATGTCTCAAATTGCATCTCCATTAATTAGCCGTCATGGCATAACTTAGGCCCCATCAATATATATATATTTATTTCTTCCAAAACTTGCTAGGGTGCAATGAGGTATTATTAATTGTCGCAATTTATTTCTCCATGTTTCAACTTGGCAACTTGTATCTCCTCTACAATCTCCAAAGGAATTGAAATAACTCAAAATAATGTGGTCAGAATTACAGAAACACCAAAATTTGTGTACAATAACAAAATAACAAACATTTGGGGTGCAAATTGCAAACCCGAAAACTCACTACGCAGTGAACCAGTGACACGTAGCAGTTTGCTCTTTCACTGCTTTTAGATATTTTGGTTTTTCCCGAACTAACGCCGTCTGGTGAGCTCAACCCGACAACTCTTGCGTGAGGAAAAAAAAAAAGAAAGAAAAAATAGAGGAATCTCATCCAAGTTAATATGATAATTTAATAATTACTCCGTATAAAATTATAAGTTTGACTCATAAATGTAATAATTTATTAGTATCAATGACCTTGTGGTCTAGTGGCACCCAGTGTCCCATACTACATTGTAACAGAGTCAGTAGTACTCAAAAAAAATAATAATAATAATTTATTAGTATTTTTTTATTTGAATCCGTTAGTTCTAAATAATCAAGACTGATTTACCTCTTAATAATATTTTTTCTGACTAAGGTTATAATACTTTTTGGTATGATTGTTTCTTGTGAGTTTTTTTTTCGTGATTAGCTCAGTTGGTTCTTTTGATCATGTTAAAATTTTGTTCTAACTGTAGTGTAGGGTTCAAATATCACTAAGAACTTAGAGTTACTAAAAGACCTTAACTGATTATAAATGATGAAGACCCTTTATATGTAGAGTGTACACGTAAAGAGATTAATGGGTCAATTAACAATTATAGTAATTCTTTTTTTTTAAAGAGATTTTGAAAGTTCAAATTAATTTACATAAATTAAAAACTTAAAGTAACTCTTATGTAAAATCATATCATAAATTCTTATATGTGAGACAAATTTAGTGTATTATACTGAAAAACATAATATCAATCAAGAAATAAAGTATTTGTTAAGTGTAATACTTTTAAATTACTTTTATTTAAAAATATTACACTTTATAATAATAAACACTTTAATATTCTTAATTAATATCATATTTTTGTAATATAAATATTACATTTTCATTTTAATCGATCTGTGTCAAAAATAAAAATAAACCACAATTTAACACAAATTTTTGCTTTAAACCTAACATATAAAAAAACTTAAAAAGAAAAAAAGCGAAACAAAAATAAGTAATGATACTATTGTCCTGGTTTTCTTAGCTCTCTGTGGAAGACGAATGGCGGGGGTTTCAGTGCTAAGAGGCGTCGCTCATGGACGTTCATCTATTCTTCATCACTCTCAGGTATAATTCCCGCTTCTACATAGCTCAATCTCGTAACGCAATAGAATTCCCCGAGTGGGAGTTGATACTGTTCTTTTGTGAAATTTTTTGGTTGAATTTTGGTGCAGTTTCCAACTATAAACAGATTGGATAAGCCAATGAAGCTTCAGTATCGAATTCGCCGAACTGGATTCACTGTTTTTGCTCGGTATTCGCAGAGCCAGGAGATTTTCACCACTCGTCTTCAAGGTTTTTATCTTGTAAAAAATTATTCAGCTTTGATTAGTTGTATGTGATTCGGTTGTTGATTGGAGCAGTTGATCAATTATTTGGATGTTAATCATAGTTTCATCATCGATTATAAATGTGGTTTTATATCTAGGTTTATTTAGTATAAGTTCGAACTTTTTGTCTGTTCTTCTTCCCTCTCCCTTTTGTTCATCATCTACCATATGCAGCATTCATTTCTAAGGTTCAGTGTTTCTGGACAGTTGGATGTGATGAATAAAATAGAAGCTGTTTTAGCTACATGATTGGTTAAGTTGGCCATCAAATTATTTTGTCCAATGTGCGACTTGGGATGAAAAATGAAGCCCCATGATGGATAAAACAAGAAAGAATTAATTTTATAAATTTTCAAGTGAATTTTACTGTCATTTCATCATTTTTCTTTTGGACAAACCCGGTTACAAGTATTTGGAAGAAATGGTTGTTTAACATCCTGAAAATTATTTTCTGCAGATCGTCTTGGGAACTTGCCTAAATTTGTTGAGGATATTGTTCAAACGTCCATAAATACAGGTCCACGTGGGGCTTTAAGGCTTGCCCAAGGTGTCCAAGCTGTGATTGGGGTTGGTACTGAGTGGCTGGCTGATGTCTCAAAGGTGCCCTTGGACTCTGCTATGATTGTTAGGCGTAAATCTTCTATGTTGATACAATTGAACTTTATTTTGTAGTATTTAGGCCTTAGAAATTTTTGAAGTATGTGTTCCAACTCAGCTAAAAGGCTAATCTAGTAGTGACTAGTGAGTATCACATTATGTTATATTTAGCCTCAATACACCTCCCATGGGTAGTGCAGGGGATTCAAACATGGGGCTTCCTTACTCTATATCATATTAATGGACGTTCTTCGACTTAACTAAAAACTTAATATTTTTATATTTCTCTTCAACAGAAATGAGTGGACAATGGTCTTACAGACAATGATTGCAACTGATGTGACAATATATCTTTTTATTATGGTGTATTCACCTTGTTTCTGAAGGTGTACAGTTATTTTATGAACAAAATGAAGTTGGATTTGAATAAGGGATCCAGATGCTGAGATGCTGTTGTTTAATTGTTTAATGAAGATTCGATTTGTTCACTGTAATTTCCATTATGTATGTTAGCTCAGTTTGACCTCCCGCCCCCTTCTTTCTCTCTTTCACTTATCTGACATTCACGTGATTTAGTTTATCTTCTGCAACATAGCCTTTGAATGCTGATTGTAATACCTTTTTTAATAAAACAATCAAGTAATACTAAATCTCTTTATCTTCCTCTAGACTGCAAACTCATCCACTAGATTACCGACCGAGATGCAGCTTGGATTATTATCTCCCCTATATTTGAGGAAATTGTTCGAACGCATGGGTGCAACTTATATAAAATTGGGGCAGGTAAACTTGTTATTTTCTAATTCTCCTAAAGATTTCAAGTTAAAGTCAGGTTTTCTTGCTTATTTACTGTAGTTTTGTCATGCAATACTGGCGGATGGGTTTAGTGCCTCCAAGAGACCAAGACTATATGATGATACATTGATACTGAAGTTATTATTTTCTTAATCATATCTGCATGCTTTATGTTTTTGATCCTTTTATTTTAATTGTCGTGGATGTCTCTTATCTATCTTCGTCTTGTGATGATATATGACTTGCAAAAATTTGACTATCTTGCGATTGCAGTTTATAGCATCTGCACCCACAATTTTTCCGCCAGAATATGTTGAAGAATTCCAGTACTGTTTTGATAGGGCTCCACCAATTCCTTATGAAGAAATTCAAGCAATCATACGTGAGGAATTAGGCAGACCAATTGATACGGTTTTCGAGTATGTTGATCCTACACCAATTGCCTCTGCCTCTATAGCTCAGGTTCCGCTTTCTTTGATCCTACACTAACATGTCCTTTATAATGAGTGATCCTTGATAATTAAGTCCTTGCAAGTTGCAAGTGAGAAATACTGATAAATGACTTGAACTTTACATTTCAATTTCCAGGTGCATGGGGCAAGGCTAAAGGGCTCCCAAGATGATGTTGTGATAAAGGTCTTGAAACCCGGGATAGAAGATATTTTAGTGGCAGATCTGAACTTTGTATATGTTGTGGCTCGCACTTTGGAGTTCTTGAGTCCTGAATTAGATCGTACATCTCTGGTATAATGCATATAAATACTTTAACATCTTTAGAGCAACTACATCAATGGATAATAGGTAGATATTGGTACAGTGCTTGCTGATTTGGAAGAGTGAGAAGCAATGAGAGAGAAAAAAAAAATTACTCTGCAAAGAATGGGATATTGGAACAGTAAAAGCATTCCCATATTCCAAGATGAGGCCATGGAGTTGCGCGTCAGGCGCACTTGGTGCGCCTAGCGGGCGCGTCAGTCTCGCCTGACGCGTGACTGACCAATACTTTTTTTTTTTCTTTTGAAATATGATTTGCATTTTCTTTTTTATCACTTCCCATTTTCTCTTTCCTAATCACACCTACAAAAACTCCTCAATTACCGCGAAAAAACTCAATTGATAAGGATGCTCTTAGGACAATTCTTAGCTGGCAGGTTTTGGACATTTTAATTCAATCATTGGAATTGCTGACTTGCCAAGTGCTACGAGAAATCTGCAAACTTCTTAATTGGCATCTAATCTTCTGTTTGGAAAATATGTTCTCAATTGACTGATACTTTGTAGGGAATCTTATGCTAATAATACATTAGGTATTTTCTTACATAATTTTTTTTACAGGTTGCGATTGTCAAAGACATAAGGGAGTCGATGCTTGAAGAAGTTGACTTCACTAAAGAAGCAGCAAATATTGAAGCATTTAGGGGATACTTGGAAGCCATGGGTCTGACTAGGCAGGCTACAGCACCAAGAGTGTACCGGCAATGCAGCACACGACGAATCCTGACAATGGAGAGGCTTTATGGAGTTCCCCTCACTGATTTAGACTCAATAAACTCACTCGTTCCTAATCCCGAGGCCAGTCTTATAACTGCCTTAAATGTCTGGTAGGTTTCAGTCATAACTTCGATTCATTTGCCCAAATTGTGCTTTATAGTTACTTATCATACAATATAATTCAAGTTCTCCATGTGGTTTGAAGGTTCGGAAGCTTGCTTGCTTGTGAGTCCTTCCATGCTGATGTGCATGCTGGCAACTTGTGGCTTCTTCGTGATGGCCGCATTGGTTTTCTTGACTTCGGTATCTAAATCTTTCTTTCCTGACCCTCGTTTGTGACTCAGAACTTTTTGCAGTCTCTTTATGGCTTTATTTGATGTGGGATTACAAGATTGAGGTGTTTTACACAGGAATTGTTGGTCGTATATCTCCTAAAACATGGGCGGCTATGGAAGTGTTTTTGACATCCATATCGACCGAAGATTATGATGCAATGGCTTCCGGCTTAATTGACATGGGCGCTACGGGCAAGGATGTGGATTCCAAGGCCTTTTCAAGAGATTTAGAGAAGATATTTTCGTCAATACAGGTACACACTAGGCTCTGAGCTTCGTTTGGGGCTCCCATTTCAACTTATTTTTCTTATGGAATCGTTATTAGAGATAATCAGGAAATACAGAAATGTTTCCTTAATAACAGTAAACTGAACCGAAACACAGACATGAAAAAACTGCCGTATTGGGAAATGAAGTGCATAAGTAGTTGACATGCTGTCGTTTCAAGGATAATAATTTCGTTTAGAACACTATATTGTATCTGGTGCCTAGCACTCTAGTGATATTAATCGATTGCTGACTCCATGCGTTTTCTATTATGATTTAGGAATTGGATACGGAAATCATTGTTGCAGCAGCCAGGGATACAAACACAAATGCAACCGCAGTCTCTGCCAATGTAGTTTTTGACGAGAGACAAATGAATGCTCTATTTCTCGATTTGGTAAGCTTTTCTATATCACCCTGATAACCCCCTAAAAGTTTTGTCCCGTCAACATTATATATCATCCTGCTCGGGTTGCTCTGTCGAAAGAATTCACAATCAACCAACATAGTAGTTTAGAAAAAAAATGCTCGGTTGAGTTTATGCTTTAATTTTTTCTTCTAACCTCTCGTATCATCACAATATTCGTATCTGTCACAACGCTTTATCTTCCTAACTGGGCACACGCCTGTGGTTGAACAGGTTCGAGTCAGCGAGTCTTATGGGCTGAGATTTCCCAGGGAGTTTGCACTCCTGATGAAACAGCTGCTGTATTTTGACAGATACACCAGATTGTTAGCTCCAAACATGAACATGCTTCGCGATCAGCGCATCAACATCACCCAGAATCGAGGACAAAGAATCATATACCAGTAAGGATGCTTAATAGTGTAACTATACCTTCTTCCTTCTTCCTCCACTTTCTTTCCGTAAATATTATAGCAGAAGAAACACACCCTTTTTACAGTAAAGTCTATATATATAATTATATAAATGCCATTGAAGAATTGCTTTCTCTAAAGATTATTCAGATTACAGTTTGATTTCCTTTTTGGGGTGATGAGGAACCTGTAGTTACTATTCAAAAGTATACACTCGGTAGACTTCGTGGCCTTAGTTAAGAGTCACAGGGAGGTAAACCAACTTAAGTTACTTATAAGCGACCGGTTCAAATCAAGAAAACTAATAGGCCGCTCTTGCTGGGAGTACAACTCGTAATCTTATGCTTACCAAGTCAACAGCGTAATGAACTTGGTTGGAGTTGTCCTTACAGTTTGAATTCTTGCCCGCGAAAGGCAAAATTCCCTCGCTCCCACGCCACGGCTTGAGAGAATAATGGAGGGTTAAATTGATGTGACTCAACATCCCATTAGATAAGAGGATAGGTGCCCACAATAAGTCCACCATGCTGGGTGTAACTATGAGTCTGTGATTCTTAGGGTTCAATACGTACGAGTGTACGACCAATTGAGGTGCCCGCATGGGTGGACACCAGATTGAATTCTTGATTCGCCGATCAGATGACGCCTCTGAAGAAGAAGAAAAGGTTTCATTGCTACCTGAGTCTCATGCTTTCTCCCCAAGAAAAGTTGTAATTAATTTCTCTAGCCAAAATACAAAAGGTATGAAAATTTAAAAATTTGCAAACTTTCACGAGCGACAAAACCCAGAATTTGATTTGCAACAAATATCTGCACAATTTTCTCTTCTCCGTGTCTCTTTGCTTTCTTTCTTTCTACAATTATAGTATGTAGCGTTTAGTGTTTGAATGAATCAACCGACCAAACTCTATCATCATCAACTTGCGGTGGCGGCGGCGGCCGCTGCCGGTGTCTCCGCCATGGCGAGTATTCTCTTCTCCAGCTCCTGCTTGCTGCCGCCGACCAACTTGTCCACCTGCCGCCCTTCTTTCAGGAAGAAGAACGTCGGCGTCGCTTTTATATCCCACGAAGAACTAAACTCCTGCATCCCGCACAGATTATAGATATCATGCTTAACAGAATGGTATCGTCGGAGAAGAAGGGTAACTAACTAACCGCTAACTTGTCAACGTCCACGGTAATAAACATGACCGTGGTATGCTTGTCCGCGAGCTCGCGGTACGCCGGTGCTGCTTGTCGGCAAGGATTGCACCACGATGCACTGAAATTTACCAGCACCTGCATATCACACAGTTTTCCGCCCGGTTAATTACAGAAGCCGGCAGCCGGAGAGATATCAATGGATAAAAATAATTAGGGGCAATCCGACTAAGTTGATGAAATTGTTGATTTGGTAACTTTACAAGTTCAACTTTCAATTAGAGCGGCATATTGGTCAGATATGGACAATTAGACTGGTTTACTTTATTTTATCAGCTAGGATCACAAGATCCACAACTTTACAAGTTTGACTCCCAGTTAGAGAACCTTACAAGTTCGATTCCTAGTTCTAGTAGCCTATTGATCGAGTTGGTTAACTATAGACAACTTAGATTGATTCTTTACAGGACGTTTGGTTGGGAGGAGGGAATTAGGAGGAAATGAATTGTAATTCGGTGGAATTGCAATTCAATGAATAAAGTAGGAATTGAAATTACAGTGTTTGGTATGCAGAAATAGGAGTACAAGGAATTGAAAGGTGAGAAGTGACAAAATGACTAAAATACATGTATGTTGTGGTAGATGTTGTAGTAATAATAATAATAATAATAATAATAATAATAATAATAATTCTTTCAAATAATAATAATAATAAGTATAATAATAATAATTCATTCAAATAATAATACTAATAATAATAATAATAATAATTCTTTCAAAATAATAATAATAATAATAATTTTTTCAAAAAAACATAATAATAATAATAATAATAATAATTCTTTCAATTTTTTTTTTTAAAAGACAAAGGTTATGGGAGGAGAGGCAAAATTGTCTTTACACCAACAAATTGCCCCTCCTCTCCACCGAATTGCAATTCATGGGAGGCATCATTTAGAGGGAATTGCAATTCATCATTTAGAGGGAATTGCAACTCTGCGGTATTGCAATTCCCTCCAACCAAACACTGTAGTTTAAGAATTCACTGAATTGCAATTCAATCCCCCAAACTATGTCCAACCAAACAGGCGGCCTATTGACCGAACTGGTCAGTTATGGACAACCTAAATCATAAGGTCCACACCTTTTGATGACAGTCGGTGACGAGAGTCCATACCCTAAGATAGTGACCGCGGGTTTCTCTGGTCATTATAAAAAAAAAAAAAAAAAAGAAAAAAAAATGAATTGAACTCACGCTCTGGCCATTATTGTTTGCTTCAGATATCAACTCTTCCCACTTCTCCATGGTCGTCACCAGTTGAACATTTCCCCCAGCAAGCTCTGCTGAACCCGTATTGCCTTCATCCTCGTTGCCCGGTCCGCATAGCTGTCCACAAATTCATCTCATCAACATATATATAAACCTAAGAATAAATTCAACATTATTGTTTTGTTTTGTTTTGTTGTAAACCTGAGTCCAGCACTGCCCCATGGAGGACTAACAACTGAATCCTGCTTAAATCACTACACCTGTGACCTACATTCAATATATGGATTTCGGTAAGACCAGACTTCGTAATCTTCAAAAACTAAAATTATAAGACAACTCTAGCTTATTAACAAAATAAAGAAAGAAACATAACTACTCGAATAAAAAAATTTCAGTTTTTGAACAAAACACCATGAAAACATAGAAACAATACATATATAATTGTATAGAACCAGGTTGTTGATTTTTGTAAATACCCACTATCCTGAGATTCTTCACCTACCCCTCCTTCCTTCCTTCCCGTGCATTATCAACCAAATGAAGAAAGAAACACAACTACCCGGATAATAAAAAGCTTTCATTTTTTAGAACAAAACATCATAAAAACAATATACTTTGTATGTAATTGTATAGAACACAGTTGTTGATATTTGCAAATACCCATTCTCCACCTACCTTTCAATCCTTCCTTCCTTCTCTTGCATTATCAACAAAATAAAGAATGAAACATAACTACCCAAATCAAAAGTTTGATTTTTTAGAACAAGACATCATTAAAACATAGAAACAATATATGTAATGCTGGTCTTTGAAAATACTCATTATCCCGAGATTCTCACTTACCCCTCCCTCATTCCTTATTATGAATGAATAAAAAAAAACACAAGTACCAGAATAAAAAGTTTTCATTTTTAGAACAAAACATCACAAAAACATAAACACAATAAATATTAAATATACTGTATGTTACCAATATTTGCAAATAACTCTCCACCTACCCCTCCTTTCTCCCTCCCTACCCACCTCATTAATTTCTCGTTCCCAACACATATTCTGAGAATCATAATTGGAATCCATTCCCAGAAACATTTTTTTTTTTTTTTGAAGATTTCCCAGAAACATTAAAACACAACAATTAAGGAGGAATCTTGGTTGCAGAAAATTATAAGAATCTGGAAAAATGAAAAAGCAAAGAGAGATGGGGCGGTTTACCTGAGCTTCATGCGAAGCGGAAGTAAAGTTTTTACTGATCCAACATTTTTCGGCAAAAAAGATGGTGCAAAAACACATACTCATATACCAAATTTTTTCGGAGAATGTAAGGACTATGGAGACTAGTTTTTCTTACCCTCCCAGACAAACACAAGCCTGTCAAATTTTTTCAATTTTACTTACGAATTTTCCTCGTCACCTAAATAAAATCTCAAATTTCATAAATCTAATAAAAAGTATATTAATAATATAAGAAGTGGGATAAATTTTTCATTATGATTCGTTTTTCCATTAGATTTTGATTTTATTAGTAGAAAAAAGAAATTAACTTTTATATTTTTTTTTTGAAAACAACTTTTATATTTTTAAGTTAGCGGTAAAAATAGATTTCTTTCCTTTTTTTTTGGGAAAATTCTATACTTGATGATGTGCATTGCAACATTGGGTTAACTTGTTACTATATATAGCCTACATACTATAATGAAAGGTAAACCTAAACTCAAAAGTTCATGTGCAACGAATTCGATCAAAAAATATTTTTTATATATTTTTTTTTGGTGTTTTCACGGTCGAATTGTAGCACTTCTATTGAGTGCGAGACTTAGAGATTTAATCTTGCTCTATATTGAACGTCAAAGATTTAACCTTTGACTTGTAATTAAAGATGGATGCGTCCTTTACTCCTTTTTCACCCAACTGTACACTCAAATTATTATAAGTATCTATTAATTAAGAATCAAACTCATGATTTTCACATGTAAAAATCAATTTTTACCAAATTGGCCACTCTTTCTGACAAATAAATTCTTTTTGTTATTTATAGAAAAAAAATTGTATTAATTAGGGAGTACTTGACTATACTGTACTTGTTATTATTATTTTATCTCAAGTCTCAACTGCTCATAGAGGTGATAGAGTCATAGGAGCTCTCTATCTCTCAGCAATTGACTTTTTCATTCATCTGTCTTCTTCTTCTTCTTCGAGTATTTCACTCTGTAAAATCGTTCTTCATTTCCAAGATACAATCTTTAGGGAAAAAACCAGCAATTTGTAGGGTTTCTTTGATTGGTTTCGAGTTTTTTAATGGAAGTAGCAAATGGGTCAGGGTCGGAATCGTCGTCTTCTGCGGTTCCGTTTCCCAGTAGCTCTGCTACGTTGACCCCACTTAGATTCCTTCGATTCCCGGTTTCGGCCATTCTGGAATATTCCGGGATTCTTCGGGTCAGACCCGAGAGCCCGGAGAGTGTGGGTCTCATGGCGGATGGTGCTGAGCCCCAGAACGCGGCGGATGGGAGTAGTGGAAGTGGGGAGGTTTCGATAAGGATAATTGGGGCTGGGGAGCAGGAAAGGGGTGGGGTTGAGGCGGAGGAGGAGGAGGATGAGGAGGCGGCGGTTGAGGATAGAGGTGTAGGTGGCGCCGGCGTGGTTACAGATGATTCCGGCGACGGTGGAGGTGGGAATGGTGGTGGGAGGGGCTCTTCTTACCAGAGATATGATATACAGCGGATTGCCAGGTGGATTGAGCAAGTTCTTCCGTTTTCTTTGCTCCTTCTGGTTGTCTTCATCCGCCAGCACTTGCAAGGTATGCTCAAAATCTAGCTCCCACTCTTCATCATTTTGTATAATTCTTGAATTACTATGGTGTATCTTGTAATGCTTGATTGTGTATTTGTGGATTACCTATTTTGCCCACACTTGCCCGACTTTTGATGAGCTCTGAACAACACGGACCAGAGTCTCTTTTTATAGGATGCAGATATTCGAACCCATGACCTTTGGCATAGGTTGGCTGATACTAAATTGAAGCATGTGCTCCATCTTTAACTAAAAGCTTAAGCTGATAGTTGGATTGCTGTTTATATATATTATATGCTCAACAATGCAGTTCTCAGTTCTCATAGGTGGGATAGTTTTCATGTCATCATGTGATCTGTCCTAGTCACTAATATCATATATGTGGATAATGT
Source organism: Ipomoea triloba (assembly GCF_003576645.1). NCBI lineage: Eukaryota > Viridiplantae > Streptophyta > Magnoliopsida > Solanales > Convolvulaceae > Ipomoea > Ipomoea triloba. The sequence continues at coordinate 25,988,238 of NC_044927.1, forward strand.
GGACTTTTGCTTGTAATTTCATCAGGCTGTGCTATGAAGCTGCAGTGTTGCTTCTATGTTGCCAACTATTTTGAGCTTGTGCATAAGTATTTGATAATCTGTAATGATCTTAGATTGGATTGATAATCCTGTTGATTGATTCAGGAGTGATAGGCAGTGAGCTTTAATTTTGTGTTTACATGAAGGGAAACACTGGTTCTTGTTCTGCTTCCAAGTGTAAAAGTTAAAATTTTTAAGAGCTTGGACTTGATTGCTAGCAAGAAAATTGTAATATATGTACAAAGGTAGCCTGCAATAAGTGGAGCAATGTGTGAAGATTAGTTTTAGTAATCCCGAGACACTGTTCTAGGTATTATGGATAAGTTTGCCCACAAACACAAAGCGGTTAATATGTAGAGAACTGGAAATATCTGCTTTAGGTGTTTTGACTACAAAGATGCTCTGTTCCGTTGCTAATGAGTACTTGAGCAATTTGAGACTCTTTAATGGGTTCTAAATGAGTAAAGGGTGACCGTTATTCACCAGTAAATTGTAATATGTAAACTAGTTCTTGAAGTCACTCCTCTTTTGCCTTTTTCCCCCGTCCTACGTGGGATTTCAGGTTTCTTTGTTGCAATTTGGATCACTGCTTTCATGTTCAAGTCAAATGACATTCTTCGGAAACAAACAGCTCTTAAGGTGCAAAATGCGTTCCATTTTTGTAACTTTCTTTACTCTTTAGTATAAGATGCTATGTAAAATTATATACTTGTCTATTGTCAAAGAAGATTTTAAAATGAAGGAATACTGTCCTAATGGATAGTCTTATGCAGGGAGAGAGAAAGATATGTGTCCTTCTTGGTTATTTTCTGGCCTTCATTCTTCATGTAGTTGTAGTCTACTGGTGGTATAGAAACGATGATCTTTTCTACCCATTATTCATGGTTCCTCCAAAGGCTATCCCGCCCTTCTGGCATGCCATTTCCATCATCCTCGTAAATGGTATGATCTCTGACCTGCTTTCTATGCCATATCTCTCTTTTATTTATTTTCCTAGGATGAACAAAAAATTATGTTTTCTTCCATTGTATTTTCTTGTGTTTGAGCATGTGTCTGCAGTCCTGATAGTTTTTATTATAATTTTTTTTTTTCTGATTTTTTTAAAAAAAAAAAAAAAAATTTCCAGACACATTGGTACGACAGGTCGCAATGGCTTTGAAGTTGTTGTTGTTAATGTACTACAAAAATGGCAGGGGCCAGAACTTCCGGAGACAGGTAAACCTTATAACCCTATTCTACACAATTAAGTTGTTAGAAACCGTATTCTATTTTCGGAATTCTCATTTTAATTGAATTCTCAGGGCCAAATGCTGACTCTGGTCGAGTACACCTTGCTGCTATACCGTGCAATGTTGCCAACTCCGGTCTGGTATAGATTCTTCTTGAACAAAGATTATGGAAACCTTTTTTCGTCACTGATAACAGGGTTATACTTAACATTCAAGCTTACGTCAATAGTTGAGAAAGTATGTTATTCTTAGTCGTTTCTGTGTTCCTGTCCTTTTTTCCTCTCGTTTTAGACTATGCAAGTTCATCTTTCAAGATGTCTTTTGTATGACCCTTCTCCGCTAATCTCTCCCTCATCGTGTGTTGCGTTTCAGGTCCAATCTTTCTTTGCTGCTATTAAGGCATTATCCAGGAAAGAAATACACTATGGATCTTATGCAACAACTGAACAGGTACCGTGTTGGTTCGGATTAAAAATTGGAAATAAACAGCAGCCTTGAGAGCAGTGTGGTTGAGAGTTTGAGTTTTTGTGCAATCAAATCTCTCCTATATTAGTCCTATCCGTATGACTAATCATAGTGCCAGATAGCTTGAGCCAGCGTGGTTGCTTTTATCATCACCCTTCCTAACAATTTATAGAACTTTTAACGACCTCTCGTTTTCATGGTTGAAAAAATCGCTAGGCACTTCTCGGGCGCTCAGGGGGCGCCTTTTATTTTTATTTTTAAAAAATTTGTTTAAAAGTTTTTAATTTTTTAAGACTTATAATTATAAACTATTTAATACTTTAATAGTTAATACTAAAATATTAAATATTAACCTTGAACAATTTAGGGTTATTTCGCTCAAAACGATGTCGTTTTGAGTGAAATAACCCATTTGAAAAAGAAGGGAACAATAGCTAATCAGCTGACTAGGCGACCTAGTCAGCTGCCTACTCAGCTAGCCGTCTAGACCACCTATTATCGTAATACGCTAGGTGGCCGGCCTAGCGGCCTAGGCGTCGATTAATCGGTGCCTAGGCGGGATTTTTGCAACACTGCTCGTTTTACTTCTATATGAATTTAAGCATAATGTATAAAAACGAGATGCCTGCAATCCGTTGAGCTGGTTTGAGGAGCACCTTGAGTGTTCTTTACTTGTTTAGCTTTCTTTGACAACTTGCTCATATAACTAGAATTTCTGATTATTCACCGCAGGTAAATGCAGCTGGTGATCTCTGTGCTATTTGCCAGGAGAAGATGCATGCACCGATTATATTGTGTTGTAACCACATCTTCTGTGAAGACTGTGTCTCAGAATGGTTAGTTTCTTCGATTACATCACAGCGTTTAACGTTTCAAAGCTCAAAAGTCTTGTCAGTGAACTTCTTCGGTTTTTCCTCCCATATATCCGTACATAACAGGTTACCCTTTTCCCAGGTTCGAAAGAGAAAGAACGTGCCCTTTGTGCAGAGCCTTGGTTAGACCTGCTGATTTACGATCATTTGGAGATGGATCCACGGGCCTTTTCTTCCAATTATTTTGAGCATTCATTCTTGCGCCCCAAAGCAAACCTCTCTCTCACCCGTGAGCTTTTCCTCCTAACTTTTCATTTTGTAGATTTATAGCGTTTCTGGTTCGTACAAGGAAAAGCTACTTTCATAAATGTAATTTTCGGGTTGCTGAGAGCTGAGTGCTGCCATGGAAGTGGGAATTGGACGAGAGGATTTACTGATGCCATTGCAGTACGATGAGTGCTGCCATGGAAAGCGTGAAACTGTTCTAATCTTACTGTAGGGTTTTAATCTGATTTTCATTTTGATGGCAAAACATTGTATATACTATATATGCACCTAGTTGATGCTCTTGAAGATGTCACTGAAACACACAGTAAAATGTAAAGTGAGAATTCTTACTGCTCACCTTTTGTGTTCCCCTCCCCACTTTTCACTTTTATGGTATTAATTTGCTTTAGAGCATGTGCCAAGAAGATGGGCAACCCCCTCCCCCACCACTTTTTTGCCCATATTTATACTGTTTATGGAGTGGTTTCCAGGGATCTGATTGTTGGTGCCCTTCATTTAAAAGGCAAAAGTAGGTTGGCAAATGGTTGCCCCAATAAGGTCAATGTTATATCTTTCCCGGTAAGAATCAAACCTTACACCATGCGACTGTCGGCGAAGTAAAAGTATTAACTTTTTAAAATTGGTCAATCAGTTGAATTGTGTTGGGAACAAAAACAAGCATTTCTTTTGTCCACAAAAGGCGAAATTCTTTCGTCCCAAGGTTCTACACTCCTGCTCAACAGGATAGTGGAGGGGTAAATCGCGCGGCTTATTAGGTGGGAGCACTATAATAAGCATTTCTTTGCTCACAAAAGGCAAAATTTTCTCGTGTCAAGACTCCACAACCCAACTCGACAGGATAGTGGAGGGGTAAATCACAGTGACTCAACGGCCTATTAGGTAGTACCTATAAAAAAACTCACCACAATGGGTGAAATTCTCACATTGCGACTGTCAGGCTCAATCCTCCGTTCAAGAACTAACTAAACTGGCTGTGTAAGCAACAAAAACAAGCATTTCTTGTGGGAATGGAAGGGGAAACTAAACCAACATTCCAATGCAATGGAGAATTTCTTGAACTGAGAACACAGAATAGTTACCAATGTGCAAGTGTGATGATTGAAATGGCAGAGAGTGGGAAATGGCAACCTGGATGAGCAGAGTGCAGAAACACAAGATAGTGGAAACACCCATGGTGCTCTCTGCCCCTCTGACACCATCCATAGGCACACAATCAAAGGGAAGCCTTTCAATTCAATGGGGGATTGGGTTTTGGGGCTCTGAAAACAACCCCTGATGGGATGAAACATCATTCCTCCTCATTTTTGTTTTGCCCATAGCTTCATCTGATATCACACTAATGCTTCATTGGCCCCATTACAGCTCACCCCATCTCTTCCCACTCTTAGTCACTTTACTACTAATTCACTACACCAATTGGTAGTTGTGATTCAATATTTCAATTCCATTATCTAAACCCATACCTACTTCTTGAAAGAAATGGTATAGTTCACCATCAATTATACAGTCCACAAGTTATGATAGAAGTGATCAAATTCAAATTTGTAACTACTCTTCAAAAGAACTATAGCTCGTCATCAAATTATACAAATTATAAATTAGAGCAGTAATGAATCTTTTGGGATTATTGGTACAGTACTTGCTTAGTTGGATGAGATAGGCATGGAGAGAGAAGAAAAAAAAAACATCCTGCAAAACATGGATTTTGGTACAGTAAACTTGCAGGCGGATTCCAATGTTGTTGTGCTGCCTGACCGTGCGTTAGGCGCAACAATGGCACCCAGCGGGCGCGCTCAATTAGGCACGCCTGACCAAGCTTAACTTTTTTTAAGTAATATTATTTGTTAGGAAGATGCTAGTGTGGATTGTTGGGCGGATGCTAGTAAAAATTATGCAATTAATGCTGACGGACTGGCCCTCTCCATTAGGTCCGCCCCACCATGGGCCTAATTTATGACGGGCTTTTGTGGGCCAACCTATTAGGCCCACTGGTAAAGTTCATGCAACTTTAGCTCACCTCAGAGATTTTATTTATATTTTGGGTGAAACAGCTGATTTGCAGATTGTCATTTCCACTCAACCACACCCTGATTAGTACCTAAGTGATCATATTCAAACTTGTATCTATTTTTCAATATATATATATAATTGGCCATCGGAATATACATGAGAAAGTCTTGCAACTAATTTGGCTTATTATAAACTAAACAAATATTGGTAGGTGGGTTGTTATAATGTGGCTTTGTGGCTTTTTCTGGAATAATCTTTGATGGTTGTAGTCAAGAATGGGAGGCCCCAAAGGTTCTGTTTGATAAAGTTGTGACAAATTGAGACAGCATCTTGCATTGATACTCACGTTGCATGTTTGAAGTGATTTTAGTCCATTATTTGATTGTTACATTTTAACTAATCTTTGATTTTCGGATTCACAGTCACTATTTAAAGATGCGATACGAGTGATACAGATATTTTAACTAATCTTATTTTATAGAACGTTCATCAACTTTTATCTTTTAATATGTTTATATTATGGCTATGTTTGGCAAACCTAACTGAAAAGTAGCTGAAAACTGAAAAGATATAAGTTCGAAGTTGAAATCTGAAGAGTTATTAAACTAGCTGTTATGCTTAAAAGTGTTTCGTAAAATTAGCTTTTGATAAGCTGATAAATGTAAAAATACTAAAAAGGACATTTTCATACAATTTAAATAGGTTTGTTTATATATTAAAATATAAATAATGAAATCAATATATTTTAATAAACTATAAAGTAAGAACATATATTTGAAAATATATAAAGTAAAACAAAATGTTTATAATTCATAAGATTAGTTTATAAAAAAATTAATGTTCAAACACAAAAGTCAAATTGAAATTACAATCAAACATATTGAAGAGAAAATGCCAAAATGATTTTAAATGAGAGGGTAAAGAATGTCATTTATTTAAAATAATAAGGATAACGATGGAAAAAAGTTAAAAAGCTACTAGCTAGTACCTTTTCAAAATAAACTCTTATTTTAAGCTACTATCTTATTTTGAGAACATTACCAAACAAAGTTTATAACTTATTAGTAGTTTAAAATAAACTATAAGCTTCTAAATAAGCTCGATCAAACAGAGTCTATATAAATCATTAAGGGTGTGTTTGAAAATCTGGAAAAATGATTTCTGAAAATTATTTTTTGGGTTTCTAGTGTTTGGATGTTCTTGGAAAATCAAGTCGACGAAAATCATTTTCCGTTGACTAAGGAAAATAAGGTTTTTTTGGAGCCGTAGACCAATCACACACAACAACCTCATCTATGCTTATGGTTTCCGCTGGTAAGTAACCACAGGTTTCTGTTGGAATCGGAAACCATAGGCATGGTTTTCGACGGAATCATAGCAATTCTGGTTTCAAGCGGGAACTATAGGTGTTCTTTAAAAAAAAATATTATTTTAAGTACTAGTATTTTCACCCGTGCGTTGCACGTGCATTTCACGTGTGATGCACATAATAGATTTGTTATAATATTTTAAAAATATTTAAATCGATATACAATTATATAAATTATAACAACGAATATTATATATTGCAATTGATGAAATTAGTTGGATCGATTATGTTTACATTATCTCTAGTGGAAACCATTAATGCTCTATCTCTATCTAATTGATCTCTGATGTTCTCCAGTGGCTCATGGAATTCAATCTAGTTGCAATTCCTTCTCACTGCAATCTTGGCGAGGCAGTCTGCAACTTCATTGTGGTCCCCGATTGTATGAGTGAGTGGCACGTCCCAATCTTTAGCAATCCATTCCAAGCATAGTTGCACGATGATCGCACAGGGGCCAAGGGGCTCAGGGTCTTTGGTGAGCCAATCGATTACCTGTTGCGAGTCGCTCTTAATATGGAGGTTTTTTTTTTATCCCAAGCGTCCATGCCCATCTCAGGCCAGTGTAGACCGCCCAAAGCTCTCCTTCAGTTGGTTGACTTGTATTCAAACTATTATGTTTTTTCTCGTACGTAGATGAGGACGATTTCAATTTTATGCTTCCTTATGAGCCTGCAATTTATTACCTTGTATATCTTCATCTAATATGTTTAACTATATTACTTACAATCTTTCCAAAATTAAAATACTTTTCAATTGTCTTGTTTGGCCTCTCTTATTATTTATGGTTAGAATATATATATATATATATATATATATATATATATATATATATATATATATGTAGTATATTTTCATATTTAGTCATCTATTTATAGTTCAATCTTGTTACCACCTTGACTATTGTGGCAATATGAAATCTAACCGTCCATCGATGACTTGAACAAAGCACCATGATATACAAAAATTAAACGATATTTTTTAATGTATTCATAAAATATTAAGTTGAACAATGTATTTAAACCCTCTTACACAATTACAACAATCCTATATTCTTCTCCCAAATTTGACACCATCTATATTTCCACTTATTCACTCTCATCTGTTTTGATAATCTTCAAAAACCTTTAAAAATAAGTATAAAAATGAACAAAATTATTTCTTTTCCACCTCAACCTTAATCCATTCAAGTACATATTATATTGTTAATCTTTAACTTTAAAATTACTTTTTTTTTTCTTTTGTACTTTATAATAGTTAGATAACAATATGATATATGCATGGAAGGGGTCTGATCGAATATTGTATAATAATATAATATAAGAATGCATATCAGGAATTTCTAGATCGCATTTATATGAACAGTAATGCACCATTAAATAAAATAAAGAAAGGCCCTGTGAAATTGAATTGTTTTAGGATTTCTCCTTTGATCGATAATGAGGGCAAGTGTACTCATTATCTTCCTCCTCAGTGCGCTCCAGAGGTATGAGTTTGCAGGCAGATTTTTTTTATTTTTTTTTTAAAGATTGCATTTTTATTTTATTTTCTCTCATCTTTTCCAGACCATCTTCCAGTCGTAGATTCTGCTCTGTGCCCACAAACAATAACATGAATTCAGCACTTATATGTACTATATACGTATATGTATATGTATGTGTGTGTGTGTGTGTATTTCTAAGTATATATATATGTGTGTGTATTGTGAAAGAAGGAGAAGAGAAGAAGAAGAGAAGAAAGGGTGTGTAAATGTGTACTGTGAAAGAAAGATTTGAGGAGATCTTGCCATTAAAGTCGCTTTCTCTATCTCTGACTCTCATGGCGAAAGCGACCCCTCACCCTTCGTTTGATTTACACATTCACCATTTTTCTTCCGTATTTCCTGCAAGAAAACACTCACCCTTTTCTTAACCCGACACTGTTCCTCCGTTCCATTTACTACTACCATCTCTTCCTTATAAATATTGCTGTATTTAGCTAAGCATTTATTCAACTCACCCTCCATCTTATTCTTTTCTGCACTTCTAATTTTATTCTCTTCTTCTTCTTCCTCTTATTCCCTGCTACTCTTATTTGTTGCATTCCATTCTTCCTTTTGCAGCTTCATCCATTTAAGGGTCAAAGGTGGTACCTTTCCAGGTTTTTATTTAATTATTTATTTATGATGGGTATGGTTAATCAATTGCTTTTTTGCAATCTTATTTGTGAACATGTATTGTTGTTCTCTTGTAAGAATTAATGTTTGTCTGGAATGATATCCATAAAGATTAAAGAGTTTACTTGATCAAGAGAGATCAAATGGATTTTTATTTTTGTTGGCTTATTGTTGATTTTAGGGTTTGTAGAGGAGTTCAGTCTTCCAATTAGTAAGGTTGGATCTCCATAGTGAGTTTATTTCATTAAGAAAGATCAAATGGATCTTGATTTTTCTAGTCCATCACTTTTCAATTGAAATTTTTGTTGGGATTTCAATTTGATTGGTTCAATTCCCATTTTTCTTACTGAAGAAATTTTACTATTTTAAGTATCTTTTTAGTTAAGATGTCATGCCTTTTTTTAATTTTTTAAATATATATTAAGGTTGTTGCTTTGTTAAGTTCATGGCTTTTGGCTTTGTGATTGATCCATTTATGATCCTCTATCTAGACTAATAAGATTGCCTGAAAATGTTTTGAGCTATTCCTTGTACACTGAAAGTTATTTTCTATGGATGTTTAAATTAATAATAAAGATATATCTACGTATGCACCTTGATTTTAGCATTTATAAAACCATTCACAGATCAATAATAATGATAATAATAATAATAATAATTTGTGGAGTGTTAGGCTAGAGAGAAAATGCCTCATTTCTGCTTTCCATGTTTTTCCTCCTTAAGGTAGAAAGAGTGACTTAAAGCTCCATATCCATATTCTGAGCAGTAACAAAGGAGTGACTAGCTTCCTATGTGAAATTATTTTCTTTTATCAACGAAAATTATCTTTTCTTATTTTTCTTTACAGTGGAGAGAAGTTGCACATGCTTCATCTTCATTCTTGTTTTGAAGATTTTTCAATGTTCATATTCTTCATTTAATTTCTTTAAAACCCAATTTTGTTCAAGAAGTTGGTAATCGCTGTTGTTTGTATATTTCTTTGTTATTTTCTGGCAGGCAAATATGTGAAGAAAGTAACCTTCATTTGCCCCTTTAAATACTGTTCAGTTACTCAGTTAGAATGCAATTTTCTCTTTATTGGAATTTTCATTACTTAACAGATGATTGAGTTAGTGGGATAGTTCTGAGGCTTCGTTTGTGACAATACATGTTTGAATCTCTTCTGAGGAATCTAGTAAGTTGTTGAATGCTAAGTAGTTGGAAGGCAGATTAAAATGTTATGTTCTGTGACATTATACCTTAGCATTAAATCATGGTTTATACTAATGACACTGGTTACTTTTGCTGAATTGAGGAGTGGTTCGAGAGAGCTTCCTTCAGCCCACTCATGGATGAGATTGGGGTTGAATTAGCTGCCGACTCATTCATCCAACCACTCAGTAGAAAAGAAGATGTTTTGTGCTACTGTGATTGAGTGAATGATGCGGGAGATAGTTTCTATCCCTCTCTTCCCTTGCTTGGACTGAAGGGAGCTCCCTTTTTCCATGCTTTCATTTTTTTCCACCCTCGGGGATTTACACTTTTTCCTTCAAATGGTACAGCTTTCAACAGGTGGGATCTTCTCCTCATCTCCGTCATAGAATAAATGTGGTAATGATTCTATTTCATTCTCATTATTTCGTTTGGTGAGTGGTTTCCCGAATGATGAAAGAGTGATCAGTGTGACATAGCGAAGCTTCCCAATTTATGTTCTTCCATTCACAGTTCTTAGTATTGGATGTTGCTAAATTTTTCAATGAATTTTTTAGCTTTATCTACCACTTAAAAGCAAATATCCTTATCCTGCTTAATGAGAACCTAGTTTCCTTATGAATTCCATACAAAAACAATGTATTGTTTTCTCCATAGATATAATTTGCTCTGGGTGAAGCCCACCTTGTAACCCTAGCCGGCAACGGATCACAAGGAGGTAAACCAGTTAGGCAGTTACCAGCCTAGGTTACCAAGAAAGCCAATAGACAGCTCCCACGGGGAGTCAAACTTGGTACCTTGTGGTTACCAAGCCAATTATCTGATAAATTTGGCTAGGGTTGCCCCCCATGCTCCAAAATTCCTTGATATTATGAGTGATTGCTTGCTTTGACACAAGGCAGACTTACTTAAAGCATATATACATTATCAATTGTGTGTGCACATCCATATTCTATGTGTATGTATCTTGGTTACAGATCGATAAAATTATGTGGAAAAAGGTTGTGTAAAATGGTTTCTTACAGGCTTTATTATCACCTTGCAGCCTGAAAGGCTTTTAAGTTTCCGTTATGGAGAATAAACTTAAATTTGGCTTCCGTTTGTTGCATCAGACTATCAGAGTTGGAGTTCCCACTTCGATTGACCATGCTGCTGTCATGTAATTTTATTCATGAGATTCATCTTTGGAAAACCAAAAGCCAATTTCCCGAGTAAGATAGAGTGTATAATTCAGTTTTTTTACTCGAATGAAATGAAAGCTGTTGCCTGTTCTGAACTTTGATGAATTTCGCATGGCTTCCTTGTTTCTGTTTTCCTTAGAGCAATCTATCCTGAAAAATCAATTTGAAATACTGTATATTTATGTATTCTGGTGCAAGTTGTCCGAGGAAAGTACAGTTATCCCATTTCAATATTTCAAGTCATCTTCCCTTGCCATGTGAGCTGGAAGTCTGGAACTATGAGTTCATTGCTAGTTTTTTATTAGGTCACGTTACTTGTTGGATTACAAGGCTTAGGGTTAGTTGCATGGTTATACCAATTATGGAGGGGGGACCGCTGATGCATCACATCTTGTTTAGGAAAATGACATTTAATCAGAGATAATTCCTGCCATTATAGTGCATTTATTAAGTTGTTCCATTCATTTTTTTTTATCCCTGGGAAATGTCAACAGATTCTGTTTGTAGGGTGGTCCCGTATTATTTTATATGGTAATTTTTGTTCTAAGTTGTTTTTTGTGTGTTTGTGGATTACTACAGGCACTGATGAAGGGTTATTATAAACAGCCTGACGTATTATTGGTCCCCGCCCCACTCTGGTCTTTTTAGGCAGCAGCATCACTAAGTGGTATTCACAGCTATGATATTCCCTGTCTTGTTCAATTTCTATTATATTCTCTCTGTGGCATTTGGTACTCCGAAGATTTTAGGTCCCCCGAAGTCTAGATCTTGTAAGATTATGATGTTCCATTTTCTGGATTGAAGTAACAATAAGGAATAAGAAGGAACCTGGCCTCTCCTATGGATGCCGGTTGCTCTCTAGAGACTAACCTGGATTTGAGTAATTTTACTGATACAGAAGATTGGCGTTTGAGTGGCTGTTGGGGTTATAGCAGCATAGATGGATGCATTAACGAGTTTGAAGACAACATGATGCCATCAAAAGGCTTCATTGAAGGCTGAGTGGTCCCCTCGGGGCTAAAGCCTGAGTTCAGGAGTTTGAACTCATGTGTATGCAGCAACACCGGGATGAGCGGCCCCCTCGGGGATGAAGTGTACATAGTTTTATAGTTTTGTGCAAAGTGTTGTTTAGTTGAACGTCCAACATTTGGTCCTCCTACCTAATGGGTTGTTGAATCATTGTGATTTACTTACTACATTCACAAATCCTGTCGGGCTGGGATGTGGGGGCCCGGGGCGAAGGATTTCGCGTTTATGTGGGCAAGTTGAATGCCCAACGGAGTGAGGGCTTGCACATGTACTTTATTTCGTTGTGGACTTGTTTTTCTTAGTTGCTTTCCCTTTCGAAATTGACAGGTCCAAACTGTAAAAAGACGACACTATTTCCAGGACCACTGAAAATATTTAAAGATATGTGAATGAGACTACTCTCTTTATCTGTTTCTGATGTTTGTTCAGCATCAAAGAGATTTTTGTCAGATCATAAATCACATAACTAACATTTTTGGAGATAAAGATCAGATAATTGCAGAAATTTTGCTTCCCAGACCTCAAGTACATAGGATTTCCTTCAGTTCTTTGTGTTTTTTATTTGAGTACATCTGGGGATTCATGCCCTTGAACCTAATCCTACTTCTTCAATCTCTGAATCACAATTCTTACTCCTTTTCCAGGTGAAACAATCATCCGAAAAGCGGGGGAGTGTTTGTACTTTGGAGAAAGCGAGAATGAGAACTTGGAGACTATGAGAGACACCGCGGCTTTGAGCTCGACCATGGCGAGGTTGCGGCCAACACAGAGGCGAGGACCGACCCCGAAAGGGATGAAAACTTGTGGCATTTTGCAGGCATTGGAGATGCCATTGGCGAACCTCTCGGGCTTAAACTCGTGTGCGTCTTGGCCCCATAGGTCGGGGTCGCGGTGCAGGGTTGGGATCAGTGTCCACACGCACACCCCTTTGGGCACGTGTATATGCCCTATATGTGTTTCCTGGAGGGCTTCTCTCGAGATAAATGCAGCCGGTGGGTAAAGACGGAGAACTTCTTGAATCACCATTGTCACCATCTTCATCTTGGTGATCGATTCTGCATCGAGCTGGCCATTGGGGCAGAGTTGGTTTGTCTCCTCGCGTATACGAGACTGCCATTCCGGGTGGAGAGCTAAGAGCATAAGGCACCAGGATGCAGCCGTAGCAGTGGCCTCGTGGCCTGCAAAATACAAGTTCTTGCAGTTATCAACCGTGAATTTCCTCGATGAATTCTCGTCCATGCTTTCGTCATTGATGGCGGCTTCCAGTATGCACTGCAACAGGTCCTTCTCGGCCGAAGACGCCTCCTTCTTCTTCACCGCTTCCCAGATAAGCGTGTCTATTTCCATCTCCAAACTCGCAATCCCCTTGTGCTTTCTCTGTGGAAGAAACCTGCAATTTTCACACACTTAAATTTCTTAGCTCGTTGTAACAGACAGGAAAACGAATGAGTTTCAGAACAGCATACCCTAATGCAGCCAAACCGAAGAGATAACTCTGGGACGAAAGGATGGCTTGAAGATTTCTAAGCTTTGAGAATATCTGTTTGCCCTTACTGTAAGAGCTTCCAAAACAAGCCCTAGAAATCACATCTGCAGAAAAGCTCCTCAGGTCTTCATCCACCGCTATCTCCGCCATTTCCCCGCCTTGCGCTTCAATCGCCTCGTCCCATTTTCTTGCCAATAGCTCCGCCGATTCCAGCATCAGGTTCACGTGATGCTGTAATTCAATCAAGATCATTCACTAAAACTTTGCTGTTTATGAAATAAAATGTGTTTGTCATTTTTCCAGGTACCTTGACTTTGTCCATGAAGAATTCTGGTGCTATAATCTTCCTCTGAAGTGCCCACATATGGCCATTTGACCTCAAAAGTCCATTCCCAAGCATGGGGGAAAGTCTCTTGGTGACATAAGATGGCTTCCCCAACTCCATACTACTCTTCTGGTTCATCTCCTTTACCAATTCTGCCTTGTTCACATACAAATGCTGCTTGTTCCCTGTTGAATATGTATATATGCAACCTGTAACAACAAACAATTAAACTTTTGACATGAACGAATCCCGATCACCTCCTCCACAGGTGGGGTTCTCGGGATTCAGGTGCAATTCTTTTAAGAATGACTCCAAAACAAGACCCTAGAACAGGTCACAGGTGGAGTTCTCGGGATTTAGGTACAATTCTTTCAGGAATAATTTTAAATCACTTGGCCTCCGAGAGAATAGGTCACAAGTGGGGTTCTTAGAATGCAATTCTTTCGAGAATGGTTCCGAAACACCTGGCGTCTACCAAGATTCTAGAACTAGTCACAGGTCGGGTTCTCAAGATTAAGGTGCAATTCTTTTAAGAATAACTCCAAAACAAGACTCTAAAACCGATTAAGGTGCAATTCTTTTAAGAATAACTCCAAAACAAGACTCTAAAACCGGTCACAGATAGGGACATGGGATTCTCAGGATTAAGGTGCAATTCTTTTAAGAATGGTTCATAAACACTTGGCCTCCACCAAGATTCTAGAACTAGTCACAGGTCGGGTTCTGGGGATTAAGGTGCAATTCTTTTGAGAATGACTCCGAAACAAGACTCTAAAACCTGTCACTTATGTAGGTTCTCGGGATTAATGTGCAATTATTTCAAGAATGATTCCGAAACACCTTATCCTACAAGCCTACCTTCTTATCTACCATCTATCCCTAGGGTGAGTGGCCCTAGCTGGGTACATTCATCATCAACAGAGGCAATTATTACAGATAGAGTGGCAACCTGGGGTTGCTATGAAACCCAATACTGTTACTCTCACATGATGATTCTTGTCCAATGCTCAGTATCTGCACAGCCCATCACATCAAAATTTTGACCAGAAAACAAAGACAGCACTAACTCCCAAAAGAACAGATATAGCAATTATAGCCATTGACCCTACCTTAAGCACTGCTCACACCCCAAATCATTCACTCTTTCAGCTTTATTAAAATTTCCGAAATTTCATGAGACAATGCTTGTCCTAGTGACAATCTTAATCATTTCAGCACAATTTTGATTGGAGTGTGATCATTACCTAGCATTTTTTGTTCAAGCACAAATAGTTGTTTTTTTAAATCATTTATTTTCATAATCTCTGGTAGGACCATTCAGGGTAGCTCCTCCGGGATCTAATGCTTTAAAGACCCAAATCATATCCTCATATCACCTAATATCTAAGAGTGTGCAGATAAATTGTACTAAAAAAATTGTACGGAATTATGTCCACTCACTTGATCACTTATTTTGAGATTGATTAGGACTGGTCACGACTGGTCACGTGCCTGTCGGTCCAAGTGATGGGTCAGGCAAATAATACACACAAATTTCCCTATCTACAAAAATCTTTAGTGGGGAAGGAAAGGACTAACACATATCATCACTTGTTTATCAAGAATCAAGAATATCCATTATATTATTAATTTATTATGATAAAAGCCAAAATCAATTAACTATAACAAGGACAACACACAGTTATATTCCTCCAATGTAATATAATAATAATAATAATAATAATAAGCCAAACAGCAAAGTTATAAATTAATATAAACTTGAAGGCTGCGTCTTACTCACTAACTCTCCTATTGTCTTGCTATGTAACATTGAAATCTACAAAAGTATATAAAAATATTTTTACTCCATTTTATATTCATGAAAAATCTTAAGGTTCCCATCAGCAATCGTGTCTTTTAGCATAAGTACAAGCATGTATATTCTTATGTTATCTTGAGTAAGATAAGGGTTGACAACTATGGGGACTATCCAAAGTACAAAGTTTATGTGTGTTAACTCAGTATAATATAACTTCTAAAACATGCATGGTTATACCTTAATATATATTTTGATGTTGGTTAATTAATACCAATAACACCATAATTTTTTTGAGTAACCAGAAAAACTCATAGCTGCTACATGATAGGAGTCCACTCAATACTATCGAGACCGATTAAGGGTTGACAAGTTTTGGTACCATCCAAATTATGAAGGTTATGTGTGATAACTCGGCATAACTTCTAAAGCATACATGTTTATACCCTAATATATATTTTGATGCTGGTTAAATAATACCAATAACCTTAATTTTTTTTGAGTAATCAGAAAAACTCGTAACCATCACCTGATAGAACTCACTCAATACTATCGACACCGATTAAGATTAAAATCTGTCTGATGTAACCAACCATAGGAAAGAGATGAGGATGAGATTCACTTATTACCGTATTGTTTACGCCATTGTTCGAAGTAAGGGAAGAGAGTGGAGGTGTAATCATGGGCTACAAATTCACCAGCATAGCTTGAAGCTTTCATGGAAGCTGCTTGAATCTTGTGCATCTCAGGGGCATTCCCATAGAGAAGAGAGGGTTTGGGGCCTTTGATCCCTTGTCTCTGAATCTTCCATCGCAGTATCTGTGGCTGAAGCCACAGGGTGTTGAACAAGAAGAGAGAAACCCCAAGAAAGAGGAGAAGAAGAAGGGTCAGCCATGGAAAGTTGCCCAGAAAAGTTGCAGAAGAAAGGAGGAGAATAAGGAAGAAAAAAGCTTTCTTCTTGGGACTTTCTTGCATCTTTCTTTGGTGACACTCAGATTGTATATCTCTCTATTTGTTAGTGCATCGCCCAGGGTTTTGAACCTTATAAAAGGACATCAATTGGCGTTGCACTGTTCATTCTCCATCAAATATTTGGTGTCATATAAAGAGAGTCAATACATGTCGTCTAAGTACAATGTACTTGACTTCAACTGTTCGATTTGAATCATCAATATAATTATTTTTAAATAAATTACTCCGTATAAGTTAATTAATTAATTAATTTTATATATATATTTTAAGATGCACAATAAATGTTTGGAGATATATAACGTTCGGAAATTAAGGCAATAAATTACTGCACCCCAAATTCCCATAACCACAAAGTCTCTCTAGCTGTCTCCCAATGCAGGTAGATCAGACAACCGTCCAATAGCTACCACTCTTCTCCACCTTCTTTACAGAATAAATTAATGTTTCCGAACATGCATGTGTATACATTTTATGTTATTAGTTTTTGTGTTTTGTGTTATGAAATTTTATACCTTAAAAATACGAATTCTTTAACTGAAACGAATGTCTTGTGCTGTGAATTTATGTATTTATGAACAAAATTTTGGTACCTAAATCACGGGTGCATGTGTATGTGTTTAATATTTTGTGTTGTGAAATTCTGTACTTATGAACACAATTTTTGTACTTAAATCACTGGTGCATGTGTATGAGTTTTATGTTATGAGTTTTTGTGTCTTGTGTGATGAAATTTTGTACCTTAAGAATATGATATGATAAATATATAATATGTGTACATTGAGATTTGAACTTGTGATCTTCTATTTACAAGAACCACATAGAAGTGTCATTGAAATATTCAATTATATATATTTTTAAGATGCATAATAAATGTTTGCACCAAAAAGATAAAAATATTTTTCAAAAGTCGTTTTTCTTCTTTTTAAATACACCCTAAAAAATCTTTTTTTTCCCTTTCCAGTTTCCAATACCATTACTAAATCTTTTTATTGGTTAAACCAAACAAGAGGATATCATCAAAAGCTACAACTAACGAACCATAACATGTTTAGTCATTCTTAGCATCTTTTTGATTAATAGTTTCAGATGGAGTCAATAATGATGACATGCCACGCACTTTATCATGATAAGATAAGTTAATAAAATTCTGACATACATAAAAAGCAGAAAACATATGAATTGAAGCAGAGTCACAGGTGAGTATCAAACAGTATGAATAAAGTGACAGGACTTGGGGGGGTTGGCTAGCTTTAAATCCTTAAGTCTTCTTCTCAGGATTCTTTGAAGATATGCATGCATATAATGGATATATACAGTATATTGATATAATGGGAGAAATAAAATTAAAGGTGATCAGATTATCAATCTTATGAATCTTAAATTATCTGTCTAATCAGTGGCAAACCCTAGCTTAGTACATACATAGGACGACAGGAGCCTATGTGTAGTAGGTGAATAAGTGTTGGCCACAATAATCGGCCATTGCTCGATCACATGCGATAAGTGAATACCGACACTCTCTTTCTGGCATTCTCAATGTCTCCTTCCTCTCATTCCTTTACAAACCAAATAAAATAATTAATTTGATAACCATAAAATTTTAAGTTTAACTATGACTCTATAATAGGTGGAGGGTAAACCCAGAACCTCAAGAGAGGTTCATCACAAAACCATGCCGAGACCAACGGCATCCCAGGCTATCATCTTCAAGTGGTTGCCAAATCTCTCGTGGAGGGTTATCTAGCTCTCTCCAAATTTTACTCATCAAATTTACTCTCTATTGTGGCGGGTGCTGATAGATTATTTTCTTCATGTGGGCCCTTATAAAAGTGTCTACATCAATTTTAAGTGTGATTTAATAAGCCGGTTAGCTATATATGGATAACGTAGATTGATTTACTTCCTTGTTATTCTTTGCTGACTAAGATCACAAGGCGAGTTTTACAAAGAGCACACATTTGAATAATTATTGTGGAGTTCCTTATATGATTAGCTAGTCTGCATCCCAAAATCAAATGCCCCCATTTACGGTCTTGATGCGAATGAGTATGTAAATTGTAAAGATGTGCTTTTGCCCCTATTAGAATTTGAACATGTTAACTTAAAAAAGAAAAAAGAAACAATATTAATTGAACTAAAACTAAAAGTAAATGATCGATAAATGTAATGAAACTAGCTAGAATGGGAGAACAATGAGATTGAATAATTGCATGGAGCAAAAAGGGTGTATTGAGCGAAACAAATTCAGTACAAGGGGAAAGACGGAAAGTGTGAATGTTATTACATGTGACTAGGCTATATATATATATATATATATATATATATATATATATTTAATATATATAGGTCAGGCATGTAACACAACTGCTTATTAACTTTGATGTATATCTTACTGACACCATAACAACTTAATTAACAATTGACACAATTTCTCATATTAATTAAAACTAAAAACTTAACACAATATAATTTTCCCAGGTTAATTAGTTGAAGCTAACTCCACATGTTGAAGCTTACTCTATGACTTGGAACAAGTGGGTCATAAACTCTTCCAAGTTCGATCCGATTCATTTACAATGACATATTGTGATTGATTTTTAGAAAAAAAAATTAATATTTTTCAATAAAATTAGGACATATAGATGACAAGAGTGATATTATTTTATGTTCTTTTTTCAAAATAGTATTAGGGTGAGTATTTTCACTATTTTGTTTGAGAAGTCATGGAATGTACCCCAGAAATCTCGTTGCTATTGGTCCTAATTAATAATGAGGGGATTGATGAGCCTGACCACAAAAACATAATCCACTTTAATAATGTTTCTTTCCTTTTTCTTCCAAAAAATGTTTGCCTTTCAAGTTTCAAAGACTTCAAAGTTCAAACCATCCAAAAATATAAAAGTTCAAATAATTTAAAAAGTTATATTATTATTGATCCAATTGCATATGTCAATAGGGACGAGGGTAGAGATGATCCACCATTTCGTTATTGATACGTATATATGTGTTTAATAATTATTCTTAGAGTAAATTACACTTTTGATCCTGTGACTATTGGGGTTGTGTTAATTTCAGTACACGACTTTAAAAGCTAACAATTTAGTCCCGTAACTATGCAATTTTTAACACATTTAGTCCACCGGCCAAATTACCGGCTAAAAGTCGCCGGAAAAGCATAAAATCTTTTTAAATTATTTATTCATAGGGGTAAATGGGTCATTTCAAACTCACCTTTTTGTTCTCCTCCCTCCCAGCTTATTCTTTCTTCTTCTCCATTTTTGCAGCGGCGGCCAACAAAAGAAAAACAGCATAAATTTCTTTTGCACACAAATTTCAACTAAAACCAACCCAACATGAAGTTTATTTTTAAAGTCGTGTACTGAAATTAACACGATCCCAATAGTCACAGGACCAAAAGTGTAATTTACTCTTATTCTTATAATATAAAGATAAAGATAAGAGTATTGATCTAATCAAGTTGTAATTTGAAAGAGCTGAAACAAAGTTTTCTTTTTTTTTAATTTCGATAACCTTTAAAAACATATAAGCACAAGAATATACCAAGAATTTGACAATAAAGCATCAAGACATTGATATGATCAAATTGCACAAAGGGTATTATATTAGTAGTATCAAATCAACAAATTATGTTGTATGATTGTGGCAGTTCTATATATACAATAATATTATTAAATTAGTGTATGATTACTTAACAAGATTTGAAAGAAGCTAGGACCCATACTTTGACAAAAAAATTCATCCATCAATTGAAAAAAAAAAAAAAAAACTTGACTTTAGGAGAATTTCGAGCACACATATGAATTAGAAAAGGCAAAAGTGTTGATGTAAAAATAGGATGCTACCTAGTTGGCAAGTTGCAATGGTTGTGTCGGTGTAATGTTATCAGAAAACAATTGATTCCTTTTGTCTAGGAAATGGGCTAGTACTTGTGCGCATTCATATAACCCTATGCTATCTACCCTCACTTGAAGAAGCTAAGCTAATAACACTACTATTGAGGAGGAGGCTAGGATTTCACTCAATTGCAATGTGATAATTATGAATTGGCTAGATGCGAATAGCTCCATAGCTATGGAACAAAGGATTATCCCATAATTAGACCGAGGTAGTGTATATGTATTTGTGGTTATTTTCAAATATCGCAGAACATAATGGGATACGATGATATAGAATGCAATAGCGCGCAACAAAGATTTACGATTACTCTTAATGGTCAAAGCAAGCCCAAATCTCCCCAAGTAGGATTCAAACCTACGACCAATCGGTTAATTGCTGCCAACCCTTGATGCTTGCGAGTAAAATAATTGGGTTAGTTTGCCCAGGATAACCCTAGCTAGCTATGTTTGGAGTGAAATGTAATGCATAATGCATTAAAGTTGGGTATTTATTGCCCAACTTAATATAAAAGTGTTAAAACATCAAGGTACAAATATAAAAAACATTAAAACAACTAGAAATCCAATTTAAAATCGCACCGCACAAAATAGAGCATAGATGAATGACTTAGTTTGCGGTTGTTCTTATTCTTAGACTTTTGTTCAAGACTTCCTGTAGGGTCGAATGGGTAGACGAACGGCTATCCATGAGGCTATTCAAGTTGGCACGCCTTGAGGAATAGTCGTTGTAGAGCTCTAGTGCGATGCCTCCATGATTTGCTACCTACAATGTTGAACAAGCATACAAATGACTGTTCATGTCGCTGTTTGTACCTCTTCCCAAGTTTTTGTTTAAAACTCCCTAGTATACGCTAGCAATAACTTCAAGTTGTATTTGACTATTATGCATTTTGAATTTTGGGAAGCTCAATATATGAAAGTTGTAACTAGATATCTTAGCTTTCCAAAGAGTTGTAAACCACTTCAATTCGACATCGTATGCGTTAAATATGCTCAGAATACCAAATTTGTTTAAAAAAATTGACAGGAAATTCTATTGAACTTGAAAAGTATGCTTTTTTTTTTTTTTTTTTCTGTAGTGTCTAGAATAATGGTAAACGATAATAAAATTAATGGAGTATTTAGATCGCTTTAATCATATAACTCTCACTGCATCTTTAAAATTAAAATGGTTCGACCAGAGTTTGTCCAATAATCTTTCAAAAAATTATTGAGTATATTATAAAAATTTATAAAACCTTCTAAATAAATAAATAATTTAGAATATTTATTATAAGGTAGGGTTAAAATAGTTAGTACACTATCACAAAATGCTGCAAAGTAAAGACGAGGGATTTTGAAATCAAATCGGAAGTCCCACTGTTTTACATCCGACCCGTTCCCCGTTGCTCCAATGTTCCCCCGTCCGTCATCCTCCCGGACCCATCTTCAATTTCCGATTGGTGTTCAGTGAGAGATTTTGCATGCAATTATACATATAGAGAGAGAAAATTCACACAGTTCGAGCAAATACGGGGAGCCTTCTCATTTTTATCAATCTTCTGTGTTGTTTTTTTCTTCCAGCTGAAACCCGGGGTTGAAAATCCCTAATTTTTGGTATCCGGGTCTTAGGATTTAGGGTTTAAAACGCTGGGAAATTAACATTGGGAACCCGAATCCGTTGTCTATTTCACTGCCGGGAATGTTGCGTCGGAGCTAGTATGTATGTGCACATGTAAAAAGGCCTGTACTTGTGGATGTATTAGGGTTTAGATTTGTAGAATTTGGTGGGTAGCTGCGGTGGTGGTGGAGTTGGAGATGGACGGAAGAAGGATAACGGCCAGTCCGCGGCCGTGCTCTGGGCGACGTGTGGTGGCGAAGAAGCGAACTCGCAGTGGCATTGATGGGTTCGTTAACAGCGTTAAGAAGCTCCAAAGGAGGGAGATTTCGTCGAAGCGTGACCGAGCGTTCAGTATGAGCGATGCCCAAGAGCGATTTCGGAACATTCGACTACAGGTCTGTTGGGTTATTTACTGTAATTTTGCAATTTGGAATAATTATTGAATGTTTTGTATGAATAACTGTGATGAAGGAACTAAATTCCGGCTTTAGCTTTACTGGGGGTGGAATCACTAAAAACCAATAGGAACCCCCCTCTCTTTTTCTTAAGGAGTACCCTAGCTCAGGAATTTTCATTTTTGTTGTTGAGTGATTTCTGCTGATCTTATTGGAAGTTGAATGATATTGGTACACCTAGATCAATTTAATGTGAAAATAATTGCCCTCTTCTAGTATTAATACTTTGGATGCAAACACTGGTGAACATTGAGAATTGCAACCAATTACTTTAGAGGTTAACAGTAGATAATATTGTTCCCTCAAACCCTCATACTTCATCCTTTAGTTATGCTTCACGCAGATGTACACAGGACTTTTAAATATGATAGCGATTGTGTGAGCTTCATGAGGATTATAATAATTCAAGATCCCTAAAGGACAATGTCCATTGGTACTTCAATTTCTGAAGAAAGGTAGAAAATATTTTAATAGTAGTTGTATGTTTGATGGTCTAGATGGGGTTTTCTCTAGTGGAGAACGGTGGTTTCAAATCATTGCTATCCATTGTTCATGTTTTGTGCACATCATGGAACCCCAGTTTAAGTTCTAGTGAGCATAGAATCCAGTATCAGATCTTTTAGTTTTATACAATTTAGAATAAATTCTGCATGGCTTTTATACAAATAGACACACATATACTTCTGTTTTGAGAGTTTAGTAATTTTATATGGCCTTCAGGAGGAATATGATACTCATGATCCTAAAGGACATTGTGCCATGGTACTTCCATTTCTGAAGAAAAGGTCAAAGATTATTGAAATAGTTGCTGCATGTGACATTGTCTTTGCTCTTGCACAGTCTGGCATCTGTGCTGCGTTTAGTCGAGGTAAGCAATGCTTACATAATTAGATCTAGCCTTCTCCTTTGTTTTCTTTTTCTTGGGTGAATACTTTTCGAGAGATGGTAACATTGGAAAGGGGCTTATTCTTGTTTGTTGCCTGTGCAGAGACAAACAAGAGGATATGTTTTCTGAATGTCAGCCCAGATGAAGTGATACGAAGTTTGTTTTACAATAAAAATAATGATTCCCTCATCACCGTTTCAGTTTATGCTTTGGATAATTTTAGCTCCTTGAAGTGCCGGACCACACGAATTGAGTAATACACTCTTATTTTCTCTACTATTATTTGCTTTCTATTTTTTTATTATTTTTTATTTTTTTTGTTGGTCATGTCTAATATTTTTCATTTTTTTTTTTTATATTAGATACATAAGAAGGGGGAAACCAGATGCCGGTTTTGCACTTTTTGAGTCAGAGTCATTAAAGTGGCCTGGTTTTGTGGAGTTCGATGATGTAAATGGAAAAGTGCTAACCTACTCTGCCCAGGATAGGTACACATTCAGTTATCATATTTCAGCTATGTAACACCTTTATTTGTAAAAGTTCATTTTTTACTTATATATTTCCCTTTGTATTTGATCAGCATATACAAAGTGTTTGACCTGAAGAATTATACAATGTTGTATTCCATATCAGATAAAAATGTTCAAGAGATTAAAATCAGGTCAGTGGTTTTAGTGTGTATGCATAAACTTTTCAATCTTGACTACCTGCATAAAGTTTAGTGTGTTTGATTTGCTTTTTGCTTGATATGTTCTGCCCATGTTAATTCTCAACTGGATTCTTATAAATCTTGTTGCCTACTAAAGATTTAAAGTTTAATCAGTGGTACCACTGGGGCATGGATGGAGCCAAGTCAATTGTGCTCCTTTGTGTTTTAGGAGCCTTTTGAGTTGATTGTTCTTTTTCATTAGGAGATATTGCTTGTTTTGGATATGGTATTAGGATTTTCTGTTTATTGCTGGCGAATAACTGATGCTTTCTTCTTCTATTTATGCTGTTCTCCGTGTCCTTTTGGAAAACAGTCCAGGAATCATGCTATTGATATTTAACAAAGCAAGTTGCTATGTTCCGCTTAAGATTCTCTCTATTGAAGATGGGACTGTACTGAAATCTTTCAACCATATGCTTCATCGGAATAAAAAGGTGGATTTCATTGAACAGTTCAATGAAAAGCTACTTGTCAAACAAGAGAATGAGAATCTTCAGATTCTTGATGTGAGCATTAATGTTTTCGTTGCAGACTGCTGCTGTTTTCTCCCATTATTTTTAGTCAGTATCTAATGAATATCAAATTCAGGTGCGTAACTCTGAGTTAACAGAAGTTAGCAGAACCGAGTTCATGACCCCTTCGGCATTCATTTTTCTGTATGAGAACCAGCTGTTCTTGACATTCAGAAACAGAACGGTTGCTGTTTGGAACTTCCGAGGGGAGCTCGTAACCTCATTCGAGGATCATCTTTTGTGGCATCCTGATTGTAATACTAACAACATTTACATAACTAGTGACCAGGACCTAATCATCTCCTACTGTAAAGCCGATTCTTATGAGTCTCTATCAGAAGGAACTGGTAAGTCGAGCATGAATAAGAATCGCTTACGGTATCTTTCCCATTTATATCTGCAAGAAAAACGGAGAATACTAATGCCCTCCTGTTCAGATTTTGCTATTTCCTTGATAATGAATGTTTTTGGGGTATTGCAGCTGGCTCTATCAATATCAGCAATATTTTGACAGGGAAGTGCCTTGCTAAAATAAAAGCAACCGACGACGCTGTTACCTCGGACGATTGCAGTTGCACTGGGCGGTGTGGTGGTAGGAGCTGCAAGTCCAAGCGTGTCCAAGCGTCTAGAATTAGGAGCACGGTTGCAGAGGCCCTGGACGATATCACCGCCCTCTTTTATGACGAAGAGCGCAATGAGATCTACACTGGCAATAGGTGTGGATTAGTCCATGTGTGGTCTAACTGAAGGGGGCCTGTTTCAAGCTGGAATGAAGAACAAGAACTTAAACTGCAACCTCAGCAGTTGTACCATTAGGCACTGATTGTTTCTGTCTGTTTAGTGTGTAGCATTTTCTCCCCACAATACAATACTCAAGTGGGGAGGATGTTGCCTCTGTCATGTCATCTATTAACATTTGTGGTATATTTTTGTTAATAATTTGACTTGTTGGGGGATATGCCTCCTCCCCTTTTGATTCAGACAATACATGATTTCTAAATTCTAATGTTGTACATATGCCTGCCTTCTTAATCATTTACATAACCTAGATCGGAGACTGGGCTCCCTAAGTTGACGGAAGTGTATGCCATTTTTCAACCTCTAGATCAGAGATTGACTCTCTAAGTTGATGGAAGTGTGAAGATTGATCTCTTGTGTGTAGAGACTGATTGGGAGGTTAGTTGGACGACTCGTGATTTATCTCATTCAGTGATGGAGATCGGGCTTTCCAAGTGGGCGAAAGTGTGAAGATTGATCTCTTGTGTATAGAGTCAACAACTCAACATCATGGATTAATTGGGAGTTTATTTGGATGACTCACGATTTACCTCCTTTAACATTCTTGGATAGGAATTTAAATTGTGAGCATTCAGTATGTAAATTGTAAACATTTAGTATATAAATGGACACGGATCCATCTTGCACGGTGGGCCCGACTCGATGGTATAACTATTTACAATTTTAATAGTGGGCTGGTCCGTTTCAAACGAAAGCCCAAAACAGCCATTTTCGCGGCCCATTTGGAACACAAAACTAAGTAGCTCGTGGCAATTCTTCCGATCATTTTCCAGATCACCGACCGCATTGTACCGCTCGCCGTCGCCGGATTCCTCCGCCATGTTTCGCCACACGTGTCGATTTGTAGCCCGAGCCAACGCTATGAGATGGCGCCGCCCCTTCTGTACCGACCTGGCGGCGGATGCTACTTTCGTTGAGGCCTGGAAGAAAACAATCCCAAACGTGGACCCACCCCAGACTCCGTCTGCCTACATGGCTCCTCGCCCCGCCACCCCGTCCTCCATCCCTTCCAAGCTCACTGTCAATTTTGTCCTTCCTTACTCCTCTGAACTCGCCGGTAAAGAGGTATATACATTACATTTACATTTACATTTACATTTATTATAATGCCCTACGGTTTTATGTTTCATAATATATTAAGTGTATTGCAGATCAAAATATGGACGGCTGTGATTCTCTAAAGTATAAACAGTGATTGATATTTGTGTTTTCAATATCATAGATTAGGTCCTTTCTTTCTGTCTGATTCAAAGCCCCTACATTTTATTTTTAATTTTTTAATTTTTTTTTTAACTTTTTTTGGGTGGAGGCTCTCTATTACATTGTAATATTTTTTTTCTCAACCATGAAAAGAATACCGCCTTTACTTATGCTCGATCTCAATGGGAGAGTCACTATATGCTACTTAACCACAAGGTCACTGGCTGCGAAGGCCAATTAAGAACATCATTTCAAAATTCAGGCTTTTTGATATTTAATATGGACTATTGATTTACTTTTGGGTGACGAGGAAAACCCGTAGTACCAAGGGTGTGTTCGTAAATATCACCTTGTGACTCTAGTCTGCAGCAAAGGACCAGCTTAAGTTGCTATAGCTGACCGGTTCAAACCCGCAAATAGGCCCTTCCCACCAAGAGTTGAACTTGGAATCTTGTGGTTATCAAGCCAACGACTCGACCAACTTGGCTGGGTTGTTGCCCCTACTATTGATGTACTCAGAATTAAAAAGATGTTGTTTTCCTTCTATTTGCTCTTTTCAGATCAATTCAATTGATAGTATGGTTTTCATGTTCTCTTGCTGTCCTCCCAGGATTGCCAACGCCATGCTCCTGATTTTAGACATTTTTCTTGAGTTGTTAGCCCTTTCAGCATTCTACCCAAGATGCTATATTGTTTTCAAATACTCATGATAACTGTGCCCAAAAATATAAGTATGGTGTTGGCTTGCTGCTCAAAAGTTTCTAATTAATTGGCTTGATATCCATTAAGATATATCAATGCACCGGTTTGACTATAGATTAACATTCTGTCTATTTATTCATATGCAATGCCTTAATATGCATTGATTGGTGCCCCATATCAAGTCAGCTTATACTCTGTATACTGCCTGTGCATTACGTATATACCATCTAGTTTAGAGACCAATCAATTTGGAGTTCTTTGGATTTTATTAACTAAAAATCTTTTAATGGATTGGCTCATTAGCCGATTATCCCCTCTTCCCTTGTCATTTATTCTTGTCTATGTATTATGTATTGGAACTCTCACCTGACTCTTTATAGTTAAACAATAGCTTGAATCTTAATTGGTGACAAATGGTGCCTGAAAGTTGGTTTTCTGAGAAGACGGCTTAAATGTGCATAGATTGCTTTATGTGGTGAGTTGATAAGTAGCACATTTGAATATCGAGTACTGAGCCCTATGTCACTGATGAATTTCCAGGTTGACATGGTCATAATCCCTGCAAATACCGGACAGATGGGTGTTCTTCCTGGGCATGTGGCCACAGTAGCTGAGCTAAAGCCCGGAGTCATGTCAGTTCATGAAGGCAACGACGTGACCAAGTACTTTCTGAGTGGTGGATTTGCATTTATTCACGCAAATTCTATTGCGGATATAATTGCTGTTGAAGCTGTGCCCCTTGATCATATTGATGCGAATTTGGTCCAAAAGGGTCTTACCGAGTTCACACAGAAGCTAAACTCTGCATCAACCGATATAGAGAAAGCTGAAGCCCAAATTGGAGTGGATGTACACAGCGCTCTTAACTCTGCTCTAACTGGTTAAGCTATCCCGCTCTCTTATTTGCTTAATTTCTCTCCCACCTCTGCCTGATCGCCTTCAATACATTTTTGCATAAGCTGGTCTTTTGTGCGGTTTTGTATGACCAGGGTGTAAACTCAAATAAAAAGCTCGCTTTCCAAATGATCATTGCTTAAATAGAGTTTATCAATACACAGCATCTTATTTGTCTGACATTCATTTGGTTTTTTCATGGCATCCTATATGGTAACTTGCTATACAACACTATATGTATATAAGAAGTTGTTAACACTTAACAGGTATTTATCCAAAACTATTTGAAGATACCCATACAAGGTTTACTTGTCACTATCAATATACATCTCTCATAGGTTATCAATACAGGTCTGAAATTACCCAAGTTTCCTTCATGGGAACAGCTTTTACAATCTACAAATGTATGGAACAGCTTTGAATGATTTGTAGGGTAATCTAAAAGTACTTCAAAAAAGGTGGTAAGCCAGCAGAAGGATAACCAGCCATTGCCAAGAAGATGAATTGTTTTCCGGCTATGCCCAAACTCGCTTTCTGGGGACAAGGTCTGATGTTTTAACTGTGTCTATTTTAGCAGCTACAATGAAGTCATTCAGGCTCAAGCCTCCTGCAATTAGCCAGCATAAATGCCCTTGATTAAAAATGGGAGTAGAAAAAGTTTCAAAAGTAAGTTCTCTAGCTCTCTCTCTCTAGAATAAGCAAAAATCCTACTAAGCCTACAAAGATTAGGTTCTAACTAAATGTCTTAGTAGTTAGAACCAAATTTCTACCCCTCAATATTTGTGTATAAAATGAATCCCATAGCCATTACCCAAAGGTGTGCTTTGGGTGAAGTCTGCCTTGTGATTCAAGTAGACAAAGGATCACAATGAAGTAAATCAGTCTAAGTGGTTCACACTGATCGATTCAAACCAAAAAGGCTAATAGACAACTGTTATGAGAATCGAATTTAGAATCTTGTGGTTACCAAGTCAATTATCTGATCAACTTGGTTAGGATTGTCCCCGTAAAATGAAAGCTCTTACAGATAAGAAGTAAAGAAGCAGTTCAAAAATGTTTTTACCAATGGAAACTGTCCATAAATCAGCTCTAACATGGTTGGCCTCCTGCTCCAAATGAAGATTAGAGGAATGCCCTGTGCCTTCCACAACCTCATTTATTCTATTGATGAGTTCAACACAACAATCTGAGTCTCTCAATTTCCATGTACATTGTAGCCTGAGAACCCCTTCTTCATTTGCCAGTCTCCACCCAACAACCTATTGTGTATTTGGGAATATAAGCATTGTAACTTGTAAGTTTATAACCGTATCCAGAAACTCATAATGTAGAAGAACCACACACACAAAGAGAGTTGGTTCACAGAACAGATTCATGAATATAATCAAGAAAATTACCTATTAGATAAATTCCACCAATCTAAGTAACCGAGAAGACCAATAGGGAAGTTAAACTTGTAACCTAATACAGTAATACCAATCCAGAATTTATGAGTCAAAGGGGGATATATAAAAACCTGACCTTGAACAACATCTGGCGAGCTTCAAAGTCAGACATGGGAGGCTGATTAGGTGAAATGGGAGCACACTCTTGTTGAGAAAGGGAGAGAGCAGAAGCGTTTGGGATGAGAATCTTGTGCTCGGTGTTGGTGTTTCCCAGAATATTCTCGCAGAAATTGCTCTCAATCTCAGCTGGAAATGGGTCTCTGGCTCCAAAATCACCCAGCAAATCGATGCCTTTCTTCTCGCAGGCAAGGATTCTCGTGCGAATTCGAGATTGAGGTTTTCGAATGGGGAGAATTGAGAAGGTAACTTTTTGGGACTTGTGGGAAGACAGAGAAGAGAGGGAAAAAGAAGGAGAGAAGCATAGATAAGTAGTTGCAGCCATGGAATTGGGAGAAGTGTGAAGTTTCTATTTCTTGCAGGGAAGAGAGTAGAGATGAATAGAATAGGGCTGTTGTGTTATCCAGACAGTGGTCTGGCTAATCCCGGTTCGTTATGGTGACTATAAACCGGTTCTGAAGCACACAGAGATGATGGATTGATGGATGAAAGAATCACACATCAGCAGCAGTGGACCCATGAAGCCATTGGTTTGCCTTTCTTGGTTTCCAGTTTGAGGTTGTCTTTGTTTCGGCTGTACCTAAAAAAACATGGCCCAGTTATGGCCTTCCCCACCCATTTCACTTTCATCCTAATAAGATAACTCACCCTCGAAACATAAAATCCCTCATACTCTTGGCTCTGGCCTAATAAATTATCGTGATTCAATGACCTCTTATGTGTCAAAGATAAGTATTTGGTGCTCACTAAGAGTTTGACAAGACCGTGGAGAAGGGATAAGCCATATTTAGTGAAATTCTCACATTGCGGTTGTCAATATTCGATCTTAAGTCCCAATCTTCAATCTATCATTCAAGTGCTAACTGAATGGCCATTGTAGGTCAAATAATAATAATAATTGTCTCGGGTCCTAAAAGAGGTGGTTAAATGGGTGGAGCATGATTTATGTACCAGAAGACCACATGTTTGATTTTTATCAATACCCTTTTAGTCTAACTCGTTTATGAAATGCGTCCATGGTTGTTTTATGAATGTGACACTATGCCATATTTTAGAGTTAATACTAGTTGTAATCCTCAACTTTGGTAGTATAATCTTAACTTTCAAATAATTATTTTATCAAGTTTAGTCCTTAGTCATATAATGTCCTTTTCTTGTTAACTAATTTGTAAATTTTGAATACAAATTTATTGCCAATCTCATTTGAATCCTAAGTATTAACTCCATATTGTATGTCTTTTAAGGGTTTCCACATTGGAGGAGTTTCCACATTATTGTTGAATTCAAGTTTTGGTTTGTGATTGTCATTGTTGAATAAGGTTGATTGTTTTCCCGCAAATATAGGAGACAGGATTTAGAATCTATAGATTTGATTAAGGTTTTAATCTTCATCCAAGCTAAATATGTAACAGACATTCCAGTTCGTACAACAAACGAATAATGCTTTGAATATATAACATTATTATGTTACAGAAATACAATATTCCTCTTCACATCAAACATACGAAACTCAGAAACTGATAAAATTCAGATAGGCCTCTGCAAGAACTGTACAAAATGCATTCACAGTACATCAGCACATACCAGAACCTGGATTGTAGTCTTAGTAGTTATAGCGAGAAGGGCTTGGTATACACGTCAAAT
Source organism: Ipomoea triloba (assembly GCF_003576645.1). Classification (NCBI taxonomy): domain Eukaryota; kingdom Viridiplantae; phylum Streptophyta; class Magnoliopsida; order Solanales; family Convolvulaceae; genus Ipomoea; species Ipomoea triloba. The sequence goes on from NC_044927.1 coordinate 26,019,460, forward strand.
GGTTCGTTAGCACTTAACTGTGGCTCCTGCATGAACAAAATATCATGGGAAAACACAAAATCTTAGTATCATTTAACGTTGTTGGTGTTTGACAGATAGTTTCATCTGTTCTTGATTGATTATGCTGCTTAGTGCTTCTTGCAGTTTGAATGTAGAGAGTTTTCGAGGAAATGTTCATCAGTATTGTTTCATATATTCGAGAACACAGCATAATGGGACAAAAAGGATTTGCTAACCGCTTAATATATAATCTGGTTGTGCACTTGTGCGTGAACGAGTGTAAAGACTAATGTACCTGTCGCATGCCAATGCTCCCTCCAGTTACAAGCATTGTCAGAAGAGAGGTCACGAGGCCGCCTCCTAAATCACTATCAGAACTGCGTATGGAAGATTTCATAGCGTTTAGAATGCTCCCGTATGTTGTCCCTTGGCCGCGTTCTATTGCTTGGATTAGAGAGAAGGTCATTGCGCCTGTTGAAGTCACCTTAGATAAACTCTGGAAAAAAGCCCAGAGGATGAGAAGATTGTAATATTAGATTGGTTTACAGTTTACTCATCTTCATTTGCAATCAAGATTCTGTTAAACATAAAAGTGTTCTCTGTTAGAACAGCAAGAAATCAAGAGAGGTTTAAGAATTTACATCGGTATCAGCAGCCGTTTGATCATCATCACACCCACTGAAGGATATAACCTCTCCTCCGCTTGTCCCTTTCCACGCACCTGATCTAGGGCGGTGGTCCTCCCACGCATACCTCCCAGTTCTGCATCCAAAACAATACTTGTTTAATGAGATGATGGTTTACTCAGAAACAGGTTTACAGATTTGGAAACAAAGCTCGTATCTTCCCATTTCATCCGTTTACATCTAGCCTCGATAAAGTTTTAGCAGACATGAATTTCTGTTTCTTTTGGCGTGTTTTAAGCAGGAAACAAAGATTCAATGGCAAACCTTTCCATCCTACAAAGATACGGAAGGTCTAGCATAGTGCCACTGTGACAAGCATCTATGATTGCGTGAAGTTTAGCTCCGGGGGGAAGAGGCCTGACAATTGTTGCATTTATTTCATCATCAACAATCATTCCCTGCGCCTCAAAATCCAACGGACACAGCGTCTCATCATATCCATCAACTTCATCTCCCGTATAGTTTCTTTGTTGAGAACCATGACCCGAAAAATGGAACACCAGAGAATCCCCTGCCTGACAACCTTGGACAAGCCAATACATCGCCATTCTAATGTTGTGTTTGGTTGGAATCCTGTATGGATCAGTCTCTTCTTCTGAAAGTATGTTCCCAGGAGAGGGCAAAGAAAAGAACTGGTTACTATGGATTGTCATCAATAAACTGGAGAAAATAAGCGACTCCAAAGAGAAAGTTGACAGTCATGGTCTAGTAACTTTCAAATAGTAAGTAGTGTAACTATCCTCGAGCTAAAGGTCTAAAACATCAAATGCAATAAACGATTTTTAGAGTGTACAGGTATGTTTGATAAGAACATTACAGAAAACCAAAATACAAATTTAAAGTCAAAAGCGTTAAGAATCTGAATTTAGAACCATCGCCCTACAAGCTGCAGCTGGCACTCTTGGAGACCTTTGTGTAATGCATAAGTCCCAGTTCTGTTCTTGTCATTTCATCTAAGAGAATAGCTATGTTCTAAGATTCCTCTACAGAACATGGATCAAATCTGCACAAAAGTCTCTCAGATTCCTAAACATGTCCTACACACATTACATACTTTATTCTTAGTAATCCAATACGGCAATACCATCAAGTGATCAGGGGCAACCCCAACCAAGTTGGTCGGGCTGTTTGCTTGATAACCACAAAGTTCCAACTTCCAAGTTTAACTCCAATGGGAACGACTGATTGGCCTTCTTGGTTTGAGCCGGTTAGCTATGGTCAATTTACTTCCTTGTAGTCATTTGCTAGCTAAGGTCACAATGCAAGGTTTACTAAGCCGATTAGCTATGGACAACCTAGGCTGGTATACTTTCTTGTGGTCATTTGCCAGCTAGAGTCACAACGCAAGTTTACTTGGTGCACACCCTCAGGAGCTAAGGGTATATTGATTTTGGTATGAAACTTCAACCTACACATTCCTCAGATGCTAAACAAAACAGCAAATTTATACTTTCTTTCCTGAATTCATAATGATTCTCTTGCCATTAACACAGAAAGTTACATAAACCCAATTATTTGAGCACTAAATGTTATCCAGTTATCTGAAAACAGGATAAATTAGGTTCCAGATTATGCAAACCACATAAACATACCTTAACCCTAGACAGATCCATAATCAACAAAAACAATACGAATCGGAAAACTACAGTACAGTTTACCAGTTAGCATGAGAATGGATTCCGCGGGGAACTTGAAGCGGTTGACCAGTAAAAATTTCATACATTTGGCGTCATTGATGCAGCCCTTGAGCTCATTACTGGAGTTCCGGTAACAAATCCCGATAATCACGGCCCTCTTGCGCCCGTGAACGGGGGGCGGAGGCGGGTGGTTGTAGGAAGAGGGGCGAGGAGGGTAGTATTGAGGGGCGGGTTGTAAGTAGGGCGGCGGCGCCGGCGGTGGAGGAGCAACGACGCGCGTGACGGCGTGGCAGACGGCGCAGCGGATGGTCTTGGCTCCCGGCGGGAGCTGCAACGGCGTCCGGCAGCCGGAGCAATCCACTAGCATCACCATTTTCGTTGAACAACAATCAATCAGAGGATATAGAGATTGGATTTTATTTTTTTTTTCAATACGCAGAGAATGAAAAAGAAGATATCTCTCTATAATCTATATATACACGCAGATATATACACTGTTTTATGTATACAGTATAAATACATTGAAGACTTCGCTTGTAGTTTAGTTTACTTTGCTCCAATCATCCCCCCATCCCCTTCCTCGGGGTGAGGTGTACTGAGAAGAACGAGTCAACTCGTAGCTGGAATTCATGAAAGAGAAACTCGTATGTCATTTGACTTTCATGCAAAGGCTGCTTTTTTAAACGCCTAAACTTAAACTATAACGGAATTTCTTCATATTTTCACTGCTCCTTATTTTCTATGCAAAAAGGGAGACATGATGGTTTTTCCTCATCATTATATTCACTCGATCTTCTTTTTGAAAAAAAATATATTTTTTATTATTGATTTATGTAGAAATTAAATATGGTAAGACTCGAAAATAGAGAATATTATTGTGAGGATCCATTGATATAAAGAGTAAATATATTGAATGAGATGTAAGATAATCTATAACACGGGGTTAAAGGAGAAATATATTAATTTAAGTCTCGTATGATATGGCTATTTCAAGTAGGCTGATTTCATTGACGATTGTGGTCTATGATAGACATAAATGTTTAAAGGTTAGTGTTTTCGCGTTTTAGAAATGTTGTGTTTTCCTTTCTATTTGTACAATTCTCCATTTCGGAGATGCACCAATAGTTATCAGAACCCGCTAGGGCTTGGGTTGATTTTTCATAAAGTTGATCTCTGCCTCTAAAAAGTTGACTATACCTATATGTGGGTTATTGTACAATCTTGTGGCTCAAACCTAAAACTTTTAATTAGGTTAAAAGAGACTCGTGTCATCTTATCTACACTTTATGAATAAAATCTATTTTTTTCCTTTTTTAAATATCAATACCTAAAAATCATATTAAGCTCTAATTTTTTTAGTACTGTACTATTAATCATATTAAGCTCTAATTGATTCAAAATAATATTATTATATGATAAACACATTTATCTCAATCTAAGAATTATAATTCTCATAGGAATTGAATATCACTCTTGTGCACATGATGAATTCTGTTGGTTTATGCTCCATTTGGGTTTTGTTCATAGTGCACACTCATTTCATATTATCCACTAACATATCTTTAATTAAGATAATATTCCAAAGAGATTTCTTTTCAAGGAAAAATAAGAACAACACTTATTTAGTGCTAATATGATATGTAAATGCAATTTTAAATTAGAAAAAAAAAGTGTGTTTAGGTGTTTGTCTAAATTAATTATCTTAGTAGGTCCAACTAAATCTTTATCCCACTTGATTTGATGAATTTTGCCAAAAAGACATTTAAGTTGACAATTAACACATGTTTTGAAATTTGAACTATATTATCACTTTTGGTTTAGCAAATTAAAAGTTGACATAAAGTTGTCTCATAAATTTTTTGATGGATACTTTTTAGAATATATATATATATATATATATATATATATATATATATATAAAGTGTGGTCAAAGCACTCCAATACAATCTGCTCTGATCTAGTCAACAAAGAACAAACGCGTTTAACTTTTACATAGCAAGTTAAATCCCTTAGTACTAACATCAATCACTTAATTATGTTGGTCATCCTTCTCAACTAGGTTTCACAATGTACAACAATAAGTAGGCTTGTACTCACCTTTTATGCTCAACTATGTGGTATATATTGACACACTTAATTTGTGATCAAGGATGGTTAATTAGAGCAGTGACGGTGAGATTGGAATAATAGCGATTAGAATTATGAAAAAAGTATTTGTTTAGTAAAAAAATAATAGTTGTGTGATTGAATTAGAAAATTAAACATACGCAAAAATATATACTTGGGAGCTTTAGGTATCTTCGTAGCGCCGGGGATGGCTTTGCTTGGAAGAATTTTGCAGCGTGGAATTTTGGTGTAATGATATGATTGGAGAACATCAAATCACATGTGGAAGAAACCTACTTTTAGGTTTCAAGCCACTCTTTATTACTTAATTTTTTCTTCCTTATTGTTCATTTATGAGGAAAGCTCGTGCCTGTTATTGAATATGCGCTCTAGTCTTTGGGTGAAGCAATGATAAAAAATAGTCTGCAATCACTATTTGAATGTGTATTTTGATATCTGAATAACGTCTAAGAAAGTAAAATAGCATCTCAAGAAAGCTAATATGTAACATACACTGCGCGCTCCCTGAATTTGTGCTCTAACATTTGTCAAGAAGCCCAATAAACAACCCACAAATGCTATTTAAGTATTCACTACAGCTTCTAGGTGAAGCTCAAAAGACCACAGCTCCAAAATAAGTTTCTGATCAATTCTACTAAAATTGTCACAATCACCTGAATTTCTTGATGCTGCTGTTGATGTGCATGTGTGTATCATTTTCCTAGTAATTTACGTACGTTGCCAAAAAGTTTTCCTCAAATTTCAATGATGCCCATATTACGTACTTTAACCTGCGGGAATATCGTATCTTTGAATTACCAACAAACATTATTGGAGAAATTAGTCGCATTTTATATTTATATGTATAATTATATGTGCATATATGTCGTCGCTGTCTCTCTCTCTCTTGTATATATTATCTTTTTACATAGTTAAAAAAAATATATATATATATATATATATATATATATATATATATATATATATATATTCCATATTCTCTAATCATCCTCTTCGTCCAACTGTGTACTTGTTTGGTTTTAAGCAGAGAAAAGACACAAAATATCCATTTTAAACAAAATCATATATAATGTGTGTGTGTGTGTTTTGAAATTATATTTAGAATAAAAAAGGTTAATTTAGAGATATACAACTTTCATTAAATAATAATAATAATAATAATAATAATAATAATAATAATTATTATTATTATTATTATTATTATTAATCCCATTTGAAAGAGTTTGTGATATAAATTAATGAGAATTATTTTTCAGTCCATTATATAATGAATTTAGTCTCTTAGTTATAAACATTTATGGTTTTGTTCCTCATCAAGTATGATACGGTACTCAAGTCAGGACCCTAACTCCAGCACAAAAGTTAATTCATGAGTCGAGGTACCCACCCCTTGGCTTACTCTAGACGGCTCACACACTACCATAAAAGTTAGCTCTTGAGGGGAGGTACTCACTCCTTGGTTTACTCTATAAGGCTCACACTTCGAACTCTTCTCGACACCATGTAGCCCTTTCCTAGATCCCCACTCCACAACTCACCCCTTGGCTTACGGTAGACGGCTCACACGGTAATTATAAAGTACTAAAGTTATATGACGATATTGTAGATTAAGAAGAATAGATAATGGTATGGAATGTTTTCGTTCATGACAAATAATGAAAATAAAACTCGATGCAAAATACTACTCCAATTATGTGACACTAATTAACTACTTTAAGTTTTCAGGCACACCTCAGTTAGTTAACAAATCCAAAATAAGTTTATAAGCTTTGCTAGCAATTAACTAAAAGTGCAGGTTCGAAACCTACAAGGACCAAAAAAGAGGTACAAATTTGACATTGTTCATTGTTGTGAACACTAGTGTACAATCATTTAAAATTAGTAGGCCAGTTATAGACACATCTTGCAGCTTATTTCTTCCACCAATCTTCCAAATAAGAATATCGGTGAATTGCCAAACAGGTAATAAAAATTAAAAATAAAAAATAAAAAAAAATTGTCAGACTGCCAACAAAATTGTGACCACCTAAAAAATTTGTCAAAATTTTTAACCACCAAAATGTACATAAATTAGATTTTCTACTAATGCAATAAATTTTTTCCCATATTTTGAATAATTTAAAATAGACGACTTTTCGAGACAATTAATACTCAAAAATTTTAAATGTTGGCAATTTAGTACGAAATCTTGATGTCTTGCGACGATATAATAAAGCTCACCCCAATTCATGGAAAAGCTAAGTTAGCTATTGCATATTATATTACATAAATTTCTTCCGAAAAGGTTGAATCCCCACGTCCCAGTCCGACAGAGCATATGAGAATGTAAATTATGGTAATCAGCTGAATATATATAAATCATGATAACTCAGCTGAACATAGGGATTAGACTTTTGCTTACTGCGCATAAAAAGCTCATTCACTTTGAGAAGTTGCTCTCATACTGTCGCTAGTGAAACTTGATTCATGGTCTTTTTTCCTAAACTTCACCCCTAGAATCAACTAAGCTATCTATGCAAAATTTGTATAAAGCTATTGCAGACTACAAAAATTTGTATAAAACTAATTAAACATATACGGAGTATTATGTTTAGCGAAAATTTATTACTTTTAATTTTGTATATCTCATCTCACACAAATATTATATGTTTCACCCGTTCAGTAGTTTCACTCAAATTCAATTTTAGATACAAAATTTGAAAAGTCAGTATAGGTTAAGGATGAAAAGTGAGCACAAAAAGTTAATAAAATAATGAAAAGTGCAACATCAATGATAACTTAGGGGTGAAAAGTTAGCATGACCAATAATTATGGACGAATTCTACAATCACCCTGTAACTTAGGGACGAAAATTGAAATTTTTCTTATATTAGAGATAGAGTTAATTTCAAGAATTGTCTCTTAACTATTAACATTTACCAATGTTTATTATCATCGACTTTCAAGTAGACCATAAATAGTTTCTTGACTATATATTACTCCACAACATTTATCAATTTCCAACATCGAATTTCAATTTGACCATAAATAGTCCATTGATTATTGATTTTGTACCAAATTTCGACATACAATAAAATATTCATTTAATCGAGTTCATAAACTTAAACATTGAGTTCATCATTATTGGGAACGTGAAGAGCCAAATGTTTACATTATTGCCTTTAATTAAACTAGTATTTTTGCCCGTGCGTTGCATGGAATGGATTTGTTATAATATTTTAAGAATATTTGGATCGACATACAATTATATAAATTGTAACATCGAATATTTTATAGCGCAATTGATGAAATTGGTTGGATCGATTATATTTTTTTGATGTTTTCTTTACTTGAATTAGAGCAAATAATTGTCCAATTATCCAATGCGATGCACTGATAAATTTTTTATTATATATTTAGATAATAAAAATAAAGATTGAAATTATAAAAAATTCTAATATTGAACGTATACATTTATTTACTCAATTAATTGAATAATATATGACTTGTTTGTCAACAATTATCTTAAAAATCTAACAACCCATGTTTAGTTAATTTTTTTAAATTTAAATAATTTAAAGTTTTCAAAAGAAAAGTGTAATTAATTTTTTAATGTTTTTAAATAATTTTTAGTCAATTAGTAATATCCTTTTCCCTTTTTCCAATTTTCCTAATTTATGTTTCCTTTTTCTAGGATCTTTTTATATTTTCAATCAATTAGTAAAATCAATTTTCTTTTCCATTTTATCTTTACTATTACTATTGTTTGGGTGGAGATTTCACAAAGAATGATTTTATTTTTATTAATATTAGTATATATATAGAAGTATAGATAATTAGTTGAATTATTATTATTGGTGTAAATAATAATTAATAAATTATTTTTTTCTTATAAAATTACGCAGATTTTGTTTTCATTATTCTCACAATTATAATGGTTTAATTATTATGAGAATTTGCTAAATAAAGTTTTGTTACCAATTAAACATTATTAATTTTTTTACCAATTAATTAATAATATTATTTTGTGTGCGAAAGTTGAAGGGGAGGATTTTACTTTTATTAATAGTATTGATACGTGAATATAGAAGTAATATTACCAATTAATAGATATTAGTTCATTTTCATTTTACATTTTCTTACCAAATAAGCTTTATTAATTATTTCACCAATAAAATATTTAATTAATTGACTACAAAAATTTGAGCGAAAAAATGAAATAGGAAGATATTACTTTTATATATAGTATAGATGTTTTGGAATGATCCCATACCAACATATGCTTAGTATATCACATGTTCTTTTCATTGCACTAACTATAGCATCAAATAAAGTAATAACACTACATTCTTTTACAAAATTATTGAATTTATAATATAATCGAGCTTTCTATATTTAATTATTATGTAAATTATATATTAATTTGTAATACCAAATACTAAAATTGTTAATAAGTATAGTTATCATTACTCTATGCTGTTTTTTCTTTTGTAGGAATGGTATTACAAAATCAAGCTGTTTGGAAACATTACCTGGGAGTCATGGAGTAGGCACTCCAGTGTCTGTTGGTTGACTGTTGGTTGACTGCGGAACGTTGATATTCCCGGGACAAATAACAACGAATCAATCGAAGCCTTATACAACTTTTCTTCGTCTTGGGGGATAGGTCGAAAGCAGAGACGAAAACAGACTCCATTAGTGAAAGAAGAAAATTGTTTTTGATTTGTATAATTGAAAGAAAAAAATGCGCAGCAACAGAATTTGCAGATTTGATAGTGGGGAGGTTCTGAATAATTGCACTGCGTCGAAGCCTTATACAACTTTTCTTCGTCTTGGGGGATAGGTCGAAAGCAGAGACAAAAACAGACTCCATTAGTGAAAGAAGAAAATTGTTTTCGATTTGTAGAATTGAAAGAAAACAGGCGCATCAACAGAATTTGCAGATTTGATAGTGGGGAGGTTCTGAATAATTGCACTGCGTTTCTCTTTTAAAGTTCGTAGTATAGGATTAGGGATTTATATAAGGTTGTATCTTTTTACGATAGAATTGTAGTATGATAGGAATTGTAATGTAGAATTGTAGTACGATAGGAATTGTAATATAGAATTGTAGTACGATAGGAATTGTAAAGTAGAATTGTACAACGAATAGGAAAATAGGAAATAATCGCATCCTAAATATTGTAGGACTGTTTTGGGCGGGAAGCTTAAAGTGAGGATTTTGTTTTTATATATAGTCTTATTTGAATTTTGGTTATAAATGGTTAGAAATTAAATTACAATAAATTTGTATTTTATTATAGATGAATACATATATGTGCATTATACTTAATGTAATTAATATATATTGTTCTATAATTTTCAATTCCAATGATATCTTATTCTTGATTTAATTTTCATCTCCAATAATATCGCATATTAATAATATTGCATATGAATAAAATGGAATAAGTTTGACCACGTTAGTAGGATATTATCATTTGAATTTTGGTTATAAATGGTCAGAAATTAAAATACAAAAAATTTATATTTTATATTTTATTATAGATTACTATGTGCATTATACTTAATGTAATTAATAGATATTATTATTATTATTATTATCCGGTTGTTTATAATAAATTTGTATTTTATTATAGATATAGATTAATAATTAATAATTAATTAATTAATTAATTAAATTTAATTTTAATTAATACATATAATAAAATTACTCCGTAAGGATTGTAACATAATTTCAATCCCTTCACCCTAATTAAGTTGACGTGATATCAGCATTAAAATTATATTTACAAACAAATGGCAAGAGGTTTGATTTTTTTTTTCTTTTATTACCATTTGAATTTTGGTTATAGATGGTTAGAAATTAAAATACAATAAATTGTATTTTATTAGGCATCCTTATCCGGAATTCTTTTTTATTTTTCTTTTATTACCATTTGAATTTTGGTTATAAATGGTTAGAAATTAAAATACAATAAATTTGTACTTTATTATAGATGAATACATATATGTGCATTATACTTAATGTAATTAATAGATATTGTTCTATAATTTTCAATTTCAATGATATTTCATTCTTGATTTAATTTTCAATTCCAATAATATCGTATATGAATAAAATGGAATAAGTTTGACCACGTTAGTAGGATATTATCATTTGAATTTTGGTTATAAATGTTCAGAAATTAAAATACAAAAAATTTGTATTTTATTATAGATTAATACATATATGTGCATTATACTTAATGTAATTAATAGATATTATTATTATTATTATTATTATTATTAGGTTGTTTATAATAAATTTTGTATTTTATATTATTGATATAGATTAATAATTAATAATTAATTAATTTTAATTTTAATTAATATTTTAATTAATTAATACATGTAAAATTACTCCGTAAGGACCGTAACATAATTTCAATCCCATCACCCTAATTAAGTTGACGTGATATCAGCATTAACATTATATTTACAAACAAATGGCAAGAGGTTTGAATTTTTTTTATTTTTCTTTTATTACCATTTGAATTTTGGTTATAAATGGTTAATAATTAAAATACAAAAAATTTGTATTTTATTAGTCTTCTTTATCAGGAATTCTTTTTTATTTTTCTATTATTACCATTTGAATTTTGGTTATAAATGGTTAGAAATTAAAATACAATAAATTTGTATTTTATTATGATGAATACATATATGTGCATTATACTTAATGTAATTAATAGATATTGTTCTATAATTTTCAATTTCAATGATATCCCATTCTTGATTTAATTTTCAATTCCAATAATATCGTATATGAATAAAATGGAATAAGTTTGACCACGTTAGTAGGATATTATCATTCGAATTAGGTTGTTTATAATAAATTAAAAACCACATTTCTAAGTTTGAATAATTGGTTAATTAGTTGATAATCTGTATATGGTTAAACAAATACGAAGTAGTTAATTGCCCAGAATTGAATTCATGGTCTGATCTATATGTTTTTTTTTATTGAAAAGATTGCAGATGCGATGCTGGTTGGTGCTTATCCGTTTGAAGACCCTGACGATCCAAGAAATTTCAAGAAAACAATTACTGTTAAATTGTAATGAACTCGACCATTGAATGTGCCATTGTAAGTGTCAAATGCGTATTACATAGGAACAATGACTAATATAAGAAATAACTAATTCTAATAGCATTTTATTTTATAGAATAATAACTATTTCAATTTTAGGATAACTATTTCAAACTTGAGAGGTGTTAACAAATTCCTCATTTTTTGAATCACATTCCTCTTCAAAAAAATTGTAATCTTCCCTGTCATAAATATATCTAGATAAATCTACATCCTTCAATACTCCGACAGTGGTTTTTTTCAGAAAAATTGAGCATATACATGTGTGTTGTAGTTTTGTTTCTATATGTATTATAAACCACTTGAAATCTACAAATTCGATATACTCCACCTTCTTTAAATTTCTTGAATCACCTTTGAACAAACTTTTCAGGAATATGCATGCGTATAAAGGTTCCCTGAATTTGTAGAGTTAAAATAAAATGTTGTGAAAAAAATTACAAATATGCATAAATATTAATATATAGTAAAAGAAAATACCTCAAAATCATGGACCACACACTCTATGGAGTTTATTTTTTCAGAATCTCTTGTCTCTGGAAGATGAACGACACGGAGCATATTCCATATGAGCCTAAGGTGAAGTTGACGACCAACAATCTCAGAGTGAAGTGAAGCCATTGCTATTCGGTGTAAATAAGAGAGTACAGAATTCGATGGCTATTGACAATGCCAAGCAAAATGGTCTATTTATACTATTACATATATTACAAATATATATCACCAATTACATCACACCAATTATATCACCAATTATTCAATCACCAATTATATCACACCAATCATATTATATTACCTATTTATCATTTTACCATAATAATAGTATAGGTGAATAAATATATATGAATAATTAATAGATTAATAAATTAATAAAATATGAATAATTAATAGATTAATAAATTAATAAAATAATAAATAAATAAAATATGTGATTTTACCAAAATACCACTAACTTTGGGCGGGAAAGTTTGGGAGGAGGATATTGTTTTTATATATAGATAGATTTAATGTTTACTAAATTGAATTGATCTATGTTTATTCAGAAGATCAAATTTGAAACAAAATCAATAGTCAATGAATTATTTATGGTCAAATTAAAAGGTGATGATATAAAATTGGTGAAGGTCATCAATAGTCCAGGACCATTTATGTTTCAATTGTTGAAGGTTAGATATAAAAATTTGTAAATATGATATTAATTTAATACATACTGTTACAATTCAACAAAGCTCCCCACTTAATAGCTAGCCTTTAAATGCCTAGTTCGTTAGTCGCATAATATAGTACGTAATAATGAGTTTGGGAAAAAAGTAATAATGAGTTATTTCCACTTAATAGCCTCACGAGTACTAGGGGACCATTTTTACCTTTGGTATTCGATTTAGTCTAACGATTTTTATATATTTGTTATATTTAATCTATAATTATTAAATTTTTTAGATTTAGTCTCACATATTTTTAAATCATTGCACATTTCGTCCATTCAACCCCAATTTTAATTGTATCGGTGATAAAAAAAAAATTCATGCAAATCAATTATCTTAAGAGTAAAATTATTTTTTTTCTAATACTTTTTTCTTGAACTTTTTTTATTTTCAAATTTCCCCCCAAATCACATTCTTCCTCTTCTTTTTTTTTTTTTTTCCATAACTAACTAAAATTATAAACTATTATATTTTATCAACTTTGTAAGTTAATATAGTGTTAAATTAATGATATTATGATTACGGAATACAAATATTATATACAAACTTTAATAATTTTAAAATCTAAGTTTAAAAAACTAAAATTATATTACAAATTTAAATTTACAAATATTGAACATTTTGTACAAAAATACAAATTATTTAATTAGAAGGGATATTAGTTGTTAATTATGGGATTAGAAAATCACCCGATCAAATTTAAAAATTGTAATAATTGAGAACTAAATATTGCAAAGATTAAAAAGTTGTGGAACCAAATATAAAAATTTTAATATTCGGGAACCAAATGTGATAAAGATTTAAAAATTATGGGATCAAGTTGACTCAATTTTAATAGTCGAGAACCAAATATAACAGGAATTTAAAAATTATGGGATCAAATCTATAAATTTTAATAATCAGAACAAATATGAAAATGTCTCATGCATCCACGTTAGTTGGGACCAAAAATAGAAATACTCCATCCTTAAGAGGGTCCCACATTTAGGCACCATATTAACTTTTTGTACGTACATCTTGTTTAATTTGTATATAATCTAATAGAGATTAACTACAAAGTCCGAACCCAAATCTATCTATTTCATCAAAGATCACATAAAACAAACTACAAAGAATCTCCAAGCTAAGCCGCTGCCGAGATCAACCAGCCTTTCCGCCGCCGATATGGACTGTGGCAAGATCCTCCGGGTTACAGATTACGCCCATTATCTTGTATGCACCCTTTTGTTCTTTGGTGCTTTCTCATTCATTCTCATCATCTCAACTAACCCTAACCATTCCATGAATCCCCTCTCTCTCTTTCATGGGCAAAACCCTCCATGCCTACCTTCACAACCCACCACTGTAAGCCCACGTTACCTTTCTCCTTTTCGATAGCGATTTTTATCTCTCAATTGTCTGCAAATTAAAGTAAATTCTTTTTGTAGTGACTTTTTCGTTTTGAAATAGTGAATGAAAAAAAATACTAAAGATGAATTTGTTGCTCATGCTGATTTAGTAGTCCATTAGGTGAGAGGACTAATGTCTAGTGTCCACACGTCACAAGAGGGTGAAATTCTAACTGAATTCTGCCTCCTTGTTCATAACCTGACCACTCATAACCAACTTAGATACTCTTGTGGATAAAAAGTGTCATTTTCTCTGATCATGTTCTTGGCCTTTATTATATTATATCCGAGTTTAGTGAAGAATGATGACGTTTTGGTATTTGATTATATATATACTTATAGGAAAAGCATAGACTGAAGATGTATAGAGATAAGCTTGAGGAGGCGTTAGCCGGAGCGTCGATGGAGAATAATAAGACGGTGATAATCGCGGTGGTGAATAAAGCGTACGTGGACGGCGACAAGTCGATGTTGGATATGTTCTTGGACGGGTTTTGGGTAGGGGAAGGTACAAGGGAGTTGGTGAAACACTTGCTGATCGTCGCCGTCGACCAAACGTCGTACGAGCGTTGCACGTTTTTGGGGCTTCATTGCTACAAGCTCGGAACGGACGACGTCGATTTCGCCGGAGAGAAGGTGTTTATGTCGCCGGACTTCCTAGATATGATGTGGAGAAGAACTCAATTCTTGGGTGACGTTCTTAAACTCGGTTACTCCTTTATATTTACGGTATGTTTGGTTTTGTTATTACTATTAGAATGCATAATTATGAGAATTTATGACTTTAATTACTATTGGGAATGGGGAGTCCAGATTTTTCCAGTTTCAAAAGGTGTAGTAAATGGGCTTTGGTCCTTGTGTGATTTACTTGTTGGTTTAAGATAGAGCTCATGATACATGACAATGGGTCTTATATTTTATAAGTAGCCAAAAGTCTCCCTCTTCGAAATAAATACAATATTCGACCTGCCAGCATGCACGAAACGTGGAACCCATACACGGGCTCAAGCGGGGGCCCATTTGGGTTTGACCACGTGCCCTAATATGTTCTTGAAGATCGATGTGGTATGCCCTTGCTGAAACTAGGTTGGTAGGTCAGCCCCGACATGATTAGGACAGGGTATGACGGCTACATACTAGAGTTCCTACACATACTGTACTCCGGTGGTGCTCAGTAAGATAAACGGTCAGTAGTCCCTTCGCGGGATTGGTAATGGTTGGTCCGGACTCGTGTCCCGTGATGGGACCGTAGTACCGTACCCGACCACCGCCAACACACGCGTACCGTGAGATAATCCCCATCAGCATGCAATAAAAGTATTTCTAATTTTCACACTCTACTTGTTATTCTTAGTTCTGATTATCGTTCAATCCGAGTGTAATTCAAATAATTGTATTGATCTACCTTCAACCGAGTAAAAATATACTTTGATAGTCCACCCACTCACACGTAAAATTAAACTAACCATATTCCCGCAGGACACTGATGTTATATGGCTAAGAAATCCATTCCCCAGACTACGTGACCTAAACGAAACCCTAGATCTTCAGATCAGTACAGATAACTTCAACGGCGATGACCGATCAGAATCAAATCCGATCAACACCGGCTTCTATATGGTCCGATCCAACAACCGAACCATCGCGCTGTTCAATTCCTGGTACGGATTGAAAAACTCGTCGAATGGGAAGAAAGAGCAAGACGTGTTGAACGAGTTAATTAGCCAAGGCGTGATCGCAAAGCTAGGGCTCAAAGTGAAATTCCTCAACACTAAATTCTTCAGCGGATTTTGCCAGGATAGTGGGGACGTTAAGTCCGTCGTGACGGTGCACGCCAACTGTTGCAGGACTATAACCGCCAAGCTAGCTGATTTGACGGCGGTGATTCACGACTGGCAGAGGTTTAAAAGCTTCTCCGGCGATGCGAACCAAACGGCGGCGTTTCATTGGTCGCCGCACGATCGCTGCATGGATTCATGGAATCACTGATGCATGTGTTATAATATGTGTGTATAAATGTTTCGTAGATTGATTTTTCGACCTAATTAAAGATTAAAAGGAGAAAAATTAATTAGGATATGTACGCCTTTAATTGAATATGTAGTTTTTATTGTGTTAAGACTATGATTCTGAATTACGAAGTATAACTTAAAAGTAATTTTTTTTTTTTTGCGTAGTGTTATCCAGTCTTTAGATACATAAGACACATACACATGTTATATATTTACTTATTTGTGTTCATAGACACAGAATCTCTTAACACAAAAACACAAAAAGTTACAACACAAAACACATACACATGAACCATGATCCATTGTACAGTGCAGTGTGATCCCCGAATCAATGGTATAATGATTGATCAAATAGTAAAAGTATTATTTAGATTAGTAAATTGTTAATAATTCAAGTACAATTAGTTGAGATTTGTTATAGATGAGTTCGTGAAGCTTTGTAGGGCTTAGTCCAAAAAGTAGGGAGTAACAAATGTGACATTTCTTATCGATGTTTTCTGGAAATTGACAGCATTTGTATGGGGATTATGCATGTGCACTGAAATTTAGACATTGTCCGACTGCCAAAAAATTTGTGACCACCTAAAAAAATTTGTCAAAATTTTTAACTACCAAAATGGAAATAAATTAAGGTTTCTACTAATGCAAATATGCAATAATATTTTTTTTTCCATATTTTGAATAATTTAAAGTATACTACTTTTCTAGATATGTGTGACAATTATACTCAAATTTTTAAATGTTGGCAATTGAGTACAAAATCTTGATGTATTTTGCGACAATAAAGCTCACCCCAATTCATGCATGCAAATTAAAGCCACCCCAATTCATGGAAAAGCTAAGTTATATATTGAATACTCCGTATTATCATACGGAGTATTACATAAACCTGTGATCTTTTCTCATATTTTGTTTGTATTTCCAAGATAAAGGGCTAATAGGGTTTTGAATTTTGGAATTGGAGCTATACTGAAACTATGGGTATTATTTCCCCTCTTTTTCTTTGTGTTTTAATTGTAGGATTCGTTTGTAATTGTTAATTGTACTCACATTTCGTCTCTAAGTGATATTTGCCGTTGTACTTTTTGTTCATTTACTAACAAAACATTAGAGACGAAATTCACAATGTTAGTATAGTTTAAAGACGAGAAGTGAGCACAAAAAGTTAATAAAAGAATGAAAAGTGCAACGTCAATGATAGCTTAGCGCGAAAAGTGAGTACAACCAATAATTATGGATGAATTCTACCTTCACCCTATAACTTAAGGACGAAAATTGTACCTTTCAAAAAAAAATAAAAGGACGAAAATTGAAATTTTTCCTATATTATAGAAAGAGATAATTTCATGAATTGTCTCTTGACTATTGACATTTACCAATTTTTATCATCGACTTTACAATTAAATTTCCATTTAATCGAGTTCATAAACTTTTTTTTTGACTAAATTTAATCTTACAATTAAATTTCCATTTAATCATAACTACTTTCTCAATCTATTAACTTTTTTTTTGACTAAATTTAATCTTACAATTAAATTTCCATTTAATCATAACTACTTTCTCAACCTATTAAAGCACAAGAGTCAGTATTGCCTCCACTGAGGCTCGAACCCATCACCTCCCGTATAAAAGGAAGTATTTGATGCCACTGGACCACAAGGTCTTTGGCACGTGAACATTGAGTTCATCATTATTTGGAACGTGAAGAACCAAATGTTTACATTATTGCCTTTAATTAAATTTAATGTTTAATAAATTAATCCGATGTTTATTTGAAAAATTAAATTTGGAATAAATCAATAGTCAATAAATTATTTATGGTCAAATTGAAAGTCTGATGATATAAAATTGGTGAAGGTCAATAGTCAATAACCATTTATGATTTAATTGAAGGTCAGAAATAAAAATTTGTAAATATGATATTAATTTCATACATACTGTTACAATTCAACAAAGCTCCCCACTTAATAACCTTTAAATGCCTAGTTCGTTAGTCGCATAATATAGTACGTAATAATGAGTTTGGGAAAAAAGTAATAATGAGTTATTTCCACTTAATAGCCTCACGAGTACCAGTGGCGGATCCAGAAAAAGTTCTTAGTGGGGGCGAAACATAATAGTTGTAGTTTAAAAAATAATCACTTAAAAGAAATATAGTCATAAATATTGTTGGATGTAATCGAAAAATAAAACACAATAAAACTTTATAAAAATATTAATAACAATATATGAAACATAATTAATTTGATAAAATAATTCAAATAGAAAACACATTATAAATTAAATCACTTAAAAAAAATATAGTCATAAATATTGGTGGATATAGACAAAAAATAAAACACACTAAAACTTTATAAAAATATTAATAACAATATATGAAACATAATTAATTTGATAAAATAATTCAAATAGAAAACACATTATAAATTAAATCACTTAAAAAAAATATAGTCATAAATATTGGTGGATATAGACAAAAAATAAAACACACTAAAACTTTATAAAAATATTAATAACAATATATGAAACATAATTAATTTGACAAAATAATTCAAATCAAAAATACATTATAAATTACACATCTCATTATTATATATATAAAGAGAATGAAAAAAGCTTTGAAGAAATGAATATATACAAATCTCATTATTATATATATAGGGAATGAAAAAAGCTTTAAAGAAATGAATATATACAAAGCTTTTGAAGAAATGAATATATACAAATCTCATTATTATATATATAGGGAATGAAAAAAGCTTTAAAGAAATGAATATATACAAAGCTTCAAAAGGGAATGGGAAAATGTTGAAGAACAAATATAATCATACTTGTTGCGTGCAAAATTTGAACCCTCGACCTTCACCATGCAAGGGCGCGCACCAAACATCTCTGCCAACTAATGTATTGTTTATTATTTCTGTTTTTTATATACTTATATCTAAATATGTACTATACATACACATATATATACAAGGGCTGTATAGGGGGTGGGGGTGGGGTGAGTGGGGGCAGCTGCCTCCACTGCCCCCATGTTGGATCCGCCTCTGACGTGTACTCGGGGACCATTTTTACATTTGGTATTCGATTATTAAAATTTTCAGATTTAGTCTAACAACTTTTAAATATTTGTCACATTTAATCTATAATTATTAAAACTTCTAGATTTTCGAGTACTATAATTATTAAAACTTCTAGATTTAGTCCCACAAATTTTAAATTATTGCTATATATTCAACCCAGATTTTAGTTGTATCGGTGATAAAAAAAATTCATGCAAGTGAATTATCTTAAGGGCAAAATCATTCTTTTTCTAATACTTTTTCCTTGAACTTTTTCCTTTTCTAATTTCCTCCCAAATCACATTCTTCCTTCTTCTTTTTTTCCTAATGGAACTAATTAAATTTATAAACTATTATATTTTATCAACTTTATAAGTTAATATGGTGTTAATTTAATATTATATTTTATCAACTTTATAAGTTAATATGGTGTTAAATTAATGATATTATAATTACCAAATACAATTATTATATACAAACTTTAATAATTTTAAAATCTAACTTTAAAAAATTAAAATTATATTACAGATTTAAATTTACAAATATTGAACATTTTGTACAAAAATACAAATTATTTAATTAGAAGGGATATTAGTTGTTAATTATGTGATTAGAGAATCACCCTACAAAATTTGAAATTTTAATAGTTAGGGACTAAATGTTACAAGGATTAAAAAGTTGTGGGACCAAATTAAATTTAGAAATTTTAATATTCGAGGATCAAATGTGACAAGGATTTAAAAGTTGTGTAACTAAAATTGACTCAATTTTAACAGTCAAAAACTAAATATGGTAATAATTTAAAAATCGTGAGATAAAATTTAAAAATTTTAATAATCGGAAACCAAATATGGAAATTGTTTCATACAAGTTGGACCAAAAATTGAAATAAATCCTTAAGGTCCCACATTTCGTTGCACCACATTAACTTTTTGTATATCTTTTAGAGGGTCAAATATATTTTATACCCTATTTGTATAATCTAATAGAGATCAGATTAACTACAATTCTAAAAATTATAATACAAAGTCCCAACCAAAATCTATTTGATCAACAAAGAATCTCCCAGCCGCCGCCGAGATCAACCACCCTTTCCGCCGCCGTCTAACGCCGCCGATATGGACTGTGGCAAGATCCTCAGGTTTTCAGATTACGCCCATTATCTTGTATGCACCCTTTTGTTCTTTGGTGCCTTCTACATTCTCATCATCTCAACTAACCCTAACCAGTCCATGAATCCCCTCTCTCTCTTCAATGAGCAAAACCCTCCATGCATAACTTCACCGCCCACCACGGTAAGCCCTAATGACTTTTATCTCTCAATTGGCTGCAAAGTAAATGTTTTTTTGTAGTGATTTTATCGTTTTGAAATAGTGAATGAAAAAAATACTAAAGACGAATCTGTTGCCCATAAAAAAGAAATCTTTCACCTCAGACATTACATTCTGGCCTGATAGAATCGTAGATGGGTAAATCACGTTGATTTGGTAGACCAGATCATCAGTGGGAGAACTAATGTCTAGCTAGTGCCCACAAAGAGTACCTCACAAGAGGGTGAAGCTCCGACTTTGCTAAGACTGAATTCTGCTTCATTGTTCACAATCTGACTACCCATAACCAATTTAGATATTTGTGTGGGCAAAAAGTGTCATGTAGATATTCGTGTGGGCAAAAAGTGTCATTTTCTCTGATTTCCTGATTATATATATATACTTATAGGAAAAGCATAGATTGAAGATGTATAGAGATAAGCTTGAGGAGGCGTTAGCCGGAGCGTCGACGGAGAATAAGACAGTGATAATCGCGGTGGTGAACAAAGCGTACGTGGACGGCGACAAGTCGATGTTGGATCTGTTCTTGGACGGGTTCTGGGTAGGGGAAGGTACAAGGGCGTTGGTGAAACACTTGTTGATCGTCGCCGTCGACCAAACGTCGTACGAGCGTTGCGCGTTTTTGGGGCTTCATTGCTACAAGCTCAGAACGGACGGGGTCGATTTCGCAGGAGAGGAGGTGTTTATGTCGCCGGACTTCATAAAGATGATGTGGAGAAGAACTCAATTCTTGGGTGACGTTCTTAAACTCGGTTACTCCTTTATATTTACGGTATGTTTAATTTGGTTTTGTTATTACTTGTAGAATGCATAATTATGAGAATTTATGACTTTAATTACTAGCATCTTGGGGATGGGGAGTCCAGATTTTTTCCGTTTCAAAAAATGTAGTAAATAAGGGGCTGACTACAAGGCTTTGGTCCTTGTGTGATCTGCTTGTTGGTGAGGCAGAGGTTCCCGAGCTTGTCCTTAGGTTCTAGAAGTAGTCAAAAGTCCCTCTCTCCTTGGGCATGTTTCGATTCCGGGCTTGCGACATGCACAAAACGACATGGACCCCATGCATGGGCCCACCCAAGTCGGGAGTCGGGACCCACTGGGGTTTGACCACATGCCCTAATATATTCCTGAAGATGCAGCATGCCCTTGCTGAAACTAGGTCGGTAGGTCGGCCTCGAACTGATTGGGCCGGGGCGCGACGACTACTAGAGTTCCTACACATACTGCCCTCCAGTGGTACGTGCTCGGTAAGATAAACAGTCATAATCCCCTCGTGGGGTCGGTAAAGGTCAGTTCGAACTCCTGTCCCGCGATGAGCTCGTACTATCGGAGAATAATCCCTATTAACATGGAATAAAATATTTCTAATTTTCTCACTCTACATGTTATTCTTAGTTCTTGTTTTTTTTCAATCCGAGTGTAATTCAAATAATTGTGTTGATCTATCTTTGACTGAGTAAAAATATACTTTGATAGTCCACCCGCTCACGCGTAAAACTAACCATATATATTCCGCAGGACACTGATGTTTTATGGCTAAGAAATCCATTCCCCAGACTGAGTGACCTAAACGAAACCCTAGACCTACAGATCAGCACAGATCTCTTCAACGGCGATGACTGGCCGGAATTAAACCCGATCAACACCGGCTTCTATATGGTCCGATCCAACAACCGAACCATCTCGCTGTTCAATTCCTGGTACGGATTGAAAAACTCGTCGAATGGGAAGAAAGAGCAGGACGTGTTAAACGAGTTAATTAGCCAAGGCGCCCTCGCAGAGCTAGGGCTCAAAGTGAAATTCCTCGACACTCAATTCTTCAGCGGATTTTGCCAGGATAGTACGGACGTTAAGTCCGTCGTGACGGTGCACGCGAACTGTTGCAAGACTATAACCGCCAAGCTAGCTGATTTGATGGCGGTGATTCACGACTGGCAGAGGTTTAAAAGCTTCTCCGGCGATGCGAACCAGACGGCGGTGTTTCATTGGTCGCCGCACGATCGTTGCACGGATTCATGGAAGCACTGATGCCTGTGATATGTGTGTATAGAATTAATGTTTCGTAGTTTGATTTTTCGATCTAATTAAAGATTAATTGGAGAATTTTTATTTTTATTTTTAAATTAAGATATCTCTTTTGGGTCCATTTGGAAAGCAGGAAAATGACTCTTGAAAAATATTTTCTGAAAAATGAAATGAGTCATTTTTTTCATAAAATATATAGTTTCATTTTCAGTATTTGGATGTATGTACTCTGAATAACTGTCTTTATGTGTTTGATTCATTTTCAGGAAAATGGGTAGAATTGTATAATTAAACATTGTAATTACTTTATTTAAAATATAAAAAATTGTTTAATAATATTAAAATAATATTATTTATTAAAAATAGAATTTTTTTATATAAGAAAACGTATAACCTACAAGTTTTCGGCGAAATCTGTACTGGTTTTCGGCTGTTTCTTCACCTCCATGCTCCGTTTTCGGCCATGGGTGATATGACCATTTTAACGATTCTGAAGAACGACTTACGAAAAAAATTCCGTAAGTCATTTTCCAGAAAATATTTTTCGAAAATTATTTTACAGATTACCAAACACACCCTTAATTGAATATGTAGTTTTTATTGTGTTATGACTATCATTTTGAATTATAACTTAAAAGCCATTTTTGTTAGTGTATGATATCCAGTGTGGATAATCCAACGAATATAGTCGCATACATTACTATATATACAGTTGTGAAACGGTACGAAATGTTTATATAATGGACAAGGGTGAATTGAAACAACGGGTACAAAATTTATACTCGTATGATACACTATTTCAAAATATAAAACACAATAAATCATGACACAAGACACATAGCATAGCATTATGGACCTAGCTGAATTGAAAAGACGATATATGTACATAATTCATACTCGAAATATATATAATTTCATAACACAAAATACAAAAAATCACAACACACGACACATAACATTATGGACCCAATTAGATTGAAAAGACGAAGTACATAATTGAAACTCGTAAGGTACAAAATTCATAATACAAAACCAAAAAAATCAAAACACAAGACACACACATATATGTTATAAATTTACTTATTTTTTAAATATGATTTATGTACTACATAATTTGTGTTCATAGGCACAAAATTCTCAACACAAGGCACAAAAAATTATAATATAAGACATAATTACTAATTTATTTTAGGTACAGATTTTCATAACGCATGACACGAAAATCACAACACATATACATATATATGAGTTAGGGTTCATAGTGTATAGTGAATTCTGGGTATAAGAATTTTTCAAATAGTAGAAGTATTATTTAGATTAGTAATAATTTTAGTACAATTAGTTGAGAACTTGAGATTTGTTATAGATGATTTCGTGAAGCTTTGTTGGGATTAGTCCAAAAGTAGGGAGTAACCGATGGGACATTTCTTACCGTTGTTTCCTGGAAATTTGCAGTATCAGTGTCGGGATTATGCATGCGCATTGATATTTGGTCAATGGATTATTATGATTTATATTATTCTAAATATTATGTGTGAGAGTTATATAGGATTCAACTTTTTATAAAAAGTTATCAAGTACCATTAATTTCAATTATTCATTTATCACATTCATTAAATTTGTCTTAAAGTTCACACTTATTTTAATTATATTTATGTCACTTCTACAAATATACTTCCATTTTTAATATGGAATTCGAACACATCCAAATTTTAAGATGAAACTAATAATTGTACTCAATTTACAACACGTAATATATATAACATGCTCTCATAGTCTCATGTAAAAAGTGAATAGTGATATATTTGAATAGATTAATGGTTGAGAGTTGTCATTTTTATAAATATTATAAATTTAATTGTTTGTAATAATTATAAAATTGAATTCTTTTTTTTTTGTTACTAAAATCTTCAATTAATAATAAAGCATAATGGATGATTTTTTTAAGTACTCATCTTCTTTTTTTTTTTTCACAATGTAATATATGTTTTATACTTTTTCAAACATTTTCAACTCAAAAAATCTAAGCCCTCATCATCGGGGTTTGAACTGATCACTCATTTGAAATGGTAACTAAGATGTCATCATACAACATGCAATCCTTATACAATGGACCAGGGTTCACACTGCACAGTGTAACTCTTGTTCATGTGTATGTCTTTTGTCTTGTAACTTTTTGTGTATTGCGTTGTGAAATTATATACCTTAAAAGTATGAATTTTCTATCTACAACAAATTAACAATTGTGTATTATGTTATGAGTTTTTGTGTCTTGAATTGTGAAATTCTATGCCTATGAACACAAATTATGTATCTAAATTAGATTTAAAAATAAGTAAATATATAACATGTGTATGTTTCTTGAGCTATGATTTTTTGTGCCTCGTGTTATGAAGTTCTATACCTTACGAGAATAAATTATGTACCTTGTTTCAATCTAGGATCCATAATGTTATGTGTCTTGTGTTGTGATTTTTTGCGTTTTATGTTATGAAATTTATATTTTATGAGTATGAATTTTATACCTCGTCATTTTAATTCAGAATTCATAGTACTATGTGAACCTTGGTTCATGATATAAATTGCCCACTACATTATGTTGGCTAATGAAGGAAATGATCGGATTGTTATGCCGTGGACCTAGGTCCACCTTGCAAGGTGGACCTGGGTCTACATTCACATACACTATACTCTACATTCACATACATTATACTCTACATTCACACATTACAGGATTATATGATCTCTACATTCACATACATTATACTCTACATTCACACATTACAGGATTATATGTTTAGTAACTATATTACCACTGTTATACATTCACACATTCAAAACTCTATATTCACAGGTCCTATACTCTATATTCACAACTTGAGAACTCCACATTCACACATTATAGGGCTACAAGTTGCTAGAACTTCTTAACTCTATTACAGATTCACACATGCATAACTTTACATTCACGATTTCTATACTCCATATTCACAATTTGAAACCTCCACATTCACACATTTTTGGGCAACTCTACATTCACACAATCATAAATCTACATTCACGATTTCTATACTCTACATTCACATTTTGAAACCTCTACATTCACACATTTTTGGACAACTCTATATTCAACAATATGCTTACT
Organism: Ipomoea triloba; assembly: GCF_003576645.1. Lineage (NCBI taxonomy): Eukaryota > Viridiplantae > Streptophyta > Magnoliopsida > Solanales > Convolvulaceae > Ipomoea > Ipomoea triloba. The sequence continues at coordinate 26,045,186 of NC_044927.1, forward strand.
AATTTATTTTTTTTTTTAAAAAAGACAAAAATGACGTGGACCCAAGTCTACTGCATAATTTGCCGAAATGATCATGATGGGACGACATTGTTATATAAAGAAGGCTAGCCCATTTAGAGCAAACTCCAATTAAAATCAGGATTTAGGAATGATTGGGTCGGATTATTCGGGGCAGCCCAATAAATTAGCCCCAATATGTTAAAAAACCAAATCCGGCCCGAGTTCGAACTATATAAAATCAACGGTTTCAATTGCGCAATTCCCTGTCCCCAATTCTCTCGCGCAAAGCATACGAAAACCTAGAAAATAAAGCTCAAAATTTGCCTCCATTTCTGTACATATACGCGCATATCTACATCTCCGAAGCATATTCGGTGGAACTCAATTGTGAATACTAGTCAATATACAGATAGAGAATGGAGAATCCGGAGCAGGAAGAAGATGTTTACGGAGGAGAATTTCCGGAAGAAGGAGACATGGATGCCGATGTAGACATGGCAGCTATCGCTGAAGCCGAAGCTCAGGAAGATCCTAATACTAAAGTTCGTTTCCGTTACTTTCTCTCTCTGTTGATTTTCTGTGTGTAAACAGGCAAGTGCTTGGCTTTAATGGTGAGGTTGATCAGGATTTGGAGAACATGAAGAAGCGGCTGAAGGAGATTGAGGAGGAAGCAGGTGCTCTGCGCGAAATGCAGGCGAAAGTCGAGAAAGAAATGACCGGTGCTCAAGGTTTAGCCCATTTCAATACAAATTGAACATTTCTACCAGTAAAGTATGTGTCTTTGTGTGTAGATTGAATCAGGCTTTTCTTTCTGCTCCTTGCATTGTTTAGTTAAGGTTCATTCTGTTCGTACTTTCTTGGTACTGACGAATGCTTCTGTATCATAGTTTGGATTTCAATTGGATGAATTAAACTGAAGCTCTACTACTTTGGCAAATAAATAAATTAATTAATTAGTACCCCAAGGGATTTCCTTTTTGAGAACTGGAGCTTCTAGGATGCTCTAAATATGGGATTGGAATCTATCTTGTATCTCTAAATGATTTGTGACCTGAATTTAGATCGGCTCATTTTGGTTGATGATAGTGCAAGTTGCCAAGAGTTATTTTTTTTGAGTTGCCAAGAGTTATAAAATGCAAGAGATGAGGATAGAATAAGAAAAGATAATGAAAATGGCCATCTCTTTTGTCACTCACATCTTTGGGCTGTACATTGCAAATAAGAGAACGAGAAAACCAAAATTAGAATAAATTGGGAATTAGGAAATAAGTTCTCGAAATAGGAAATTTGATAGTTGAAGTTATTGTTATCAGCAGAGATGCCTTTCAAGGAACAAAAACAATGCACTTGCTTTGGGGGGGGGGGGGGGGGGAGTAATTCTTCATTTCCTTATCCCCAATACTTGATGTCTGATTTGCTTATAATCTGTTTATTCTTTGTATGTGAATGGACATGTTTGAAGATTCAACTGCTGCTTCTGTCAGTCAGGCTGAGAAGGAGGAGGTGGATGCCCGTTCAATCTATGTTGGTAATGTGAGGTTTAAAGCCTTCTGAAAGACTGAAACTTTATTCATTATTATCCATTGTTGTGACTTGTGAGTGATGCAATACTAAACTACAAATCGTTTTATTCTATGTTTCATAAATATTGGAACCTATTATTATTTAATCTAAAGAGTATGTCTTCTTATTTGACAGAACTCAACCTATTAAGGAGATTAAGAAGAAATTTTAATCGGCCATAACATTTGAATTAATAAGTGGTATATTTTGAGGGTAACCAGAATTCTTGAGATTTTTCATACTTCTATTTAATGAGGTGACTTTGTCAAGCACTCATTCTGGGCTCAAAAAGCTATGTTCATTTTGGAGTGCAGAGCTATTTCTTGATGGGAAAACACTGTATTACTCTGCCTGAAATCTCTGCTCTATTATTTGTTGGGTGACATAAGGGGCTAGGATAGGGAGGAAGGGGGAAAAAAGTCTTAACATCGGTTACATCGCACATTCACACTCCACAGGTAAAAACATGAAAATGAATAAATAAATAAATAAATAAATACATCTAACAAAAGAATTCCACAACATTTGTTCTATGTGTCTTACTTAAAAGAGTTACACTGGTTTCAATGATACAAGTTTATTGGGCCTAGATCAGATGTAAATATATGTCAATTGAAAATAAGTTGTGTATTTTGGTCCAAGGGTGGGGTGCTTTACCTTTTATGCTGTAATCATTTTTCTCATTCGCTCTTTTGAGCTTCAGGTGGACTATGCCTGCACACCAGAGGAAGTGCAGCAGCATTTTCAGTCTTGTGGCACAGTGAACCGTGTGACTATTTTAACAGATAAATTTGGCCAGCCTAAAGGATACGCTTATGTGGAATTTGTGGAAGTTGAGGCTGTTCAAAATGCACTGTTGCTAAATGAATCAGAGCTACATGGCCGTCAATTGAAGGTCTTTAAAGTTCTCTTGCATTAAGCTGGTGACTGTTTCTTATGTAACTTTCTGTAAGTGTTAATTTTGGGCGTTGATAGGTGTCAGCCAAGCGAACCAATGTGCCTGGCATGAAGCAATTTCGAGGTAGGCGCTTCAATCCCTATGCAGGGTTCCGATCTCGCAGGCCATTTGTGCCAGGTGGAGCAGTCTTCCCTCCTTTTTCTTCTGGGTGAGTCCCAATTGTGCATCATTTCTCTAGTCTTCTTGGTGACAAAATTTTCCTGGTACAATGCAATTTTCTAGTGGTTGCTCCTGCATGGTTTAGTTGGTTGACCATACAAGCAATAAACTGTTTTTTTTTTTTTTGCTGGGGATCTTTGAAAATGTTGTCTTATTGGTCAATGCTAAAGGCTCTTGTTTTGTACTCTGGGTTGAGGGGTTGTATGGGATATTACTTTGCTCTAGTTCAGAACTTCAGGGATTTTCAAGGCAATTGTGAGGATCTAGTTCATACGACTCTTTGATTGCCCAATAAATTATTGATGAGATTATCAGCTGATTGAACAGGGAATATCATTCTTTGCTTAACTACTTCCCACCTAGTGACCCAACTAATCCATTCACCTTTCCTTCAGCAGATCAACCTACCAGCTTCAGTTTTGCATGTTTGTGTGCACTCATTTTCTTCTTTCTTTTCCATTATATGACCAAGTTTGTTGATGTCAGAATTTCTTTACACCATATTTTATTATAAGGAATGATTTCTTCCGCAATATGTTTGAATTTGAATGCCTTTTGACTATCATGGTCCACTGACTTGCTGTGTAGTTATCTGATGATTGAGCGGAATGTGAGAGGATTATTAGTTAATAATTATTCTCTTCTGCAGGAGGGTTCCAAGGTTCAGGCGCGGTCCAGTCCGCTACAGACCCTACTGATGATATTACTTGGGTAGTTACTGTGCCACCTGCCCTCAGTTGCATAAAAAGAGTTCCTATTCCACGGGTTCTCGTTTCCTTCTATGAAATGATGTTGAGAGGGATGTTGGTGATAACTTGTAACCTTAAATGTACGGCTAAATGGCCAACTTAATCTGCAGTGTTTCTAAAAACAAGTGTGTCGCGCTGATGATTGATGAATATGTCTTTATAAACTTGTGCATTTATAACGTGCAATTCGGCTGCAGTGCACGGGCAAATTGATGAATATTCTTGTACGACTCTTGTAATTTTATGAGTTTTTTTCTTCCAGGTTACACAAAATCTAGTGCTCCTGTAAATGCTATTCCAAGCCTGTGTATCAGGAATAACAATATTGTTTGTTTCAGAATATTTAACTTGCAGTTCATCACTGATCCAAGTACCCAACAGAGGCAACGAATTCTCCTTTTAGGAGCGGGCTGAGATTGCAAGTTCATGTTCTAAAGCATCAATAGCCTTTTGAATGTCATAGTGGGATTGTGTGTTCTACAATTGTCGATGTTGAGCTCTTTGGATTATTCACATCATTTTGACTTAGACACTTCCCTTCCAGTGACATTTTACAATTGTCGATGTTTCTACAAGGCCTTCCTTCCATAATCACAAGTCACAAGTGCATAAAATAATTATTAATTTTCCCACCCTCTTGCATTCGATACTCCAATCTGCCATTCATTCAGCCAAAAGCCAGCCCAAAAGAGTAATTTTTATGTTTTGACCCAAAACACAAAAATAGTAGGGGTGGGCAAAACGATTCGATTTTACCCAACCGAATCGGTTCGATTTAGTATATTATTGAACGGTAGGAACTAAACCGAAAATCGTACGGTTTATACATACATACATATATATATATATATATATATATATATATATATATATATATATATATATAAAATATATTAATATTAATTAATAAAATAATAATAAGTTAAACATTCACAACCCTAAATTTCCTTATACTCCGTAGCAATTTAGGGGTCGTTTGGTTCACGGAATGCTAGATTACCTTAGGAAATGTTAGATTGTTGGGAATGTTGAATTCATGTGAATGTTAGAATCATGTATTTGGTTAAAATTGAGATATATATAATATAAAGTTGTTTGGTTGAAGGGTTGTTCTTTATGTTATAATAGTTATTTTACTTTAATACCCTCAACATTTTTCATGCATTTCAATATATGAAGTTCAAAAATTTTGTATTAACTTTTACTACAAAAAAAACCAATTCCTATATTAACTTTCACTGCAAAAAAAAAAAAAAAAAACCAATTCCTATATTAACTTTCACTGCAAAAAAAAAAAAAAAAAACCAATTCTTATATTAACTTTCACAGCAATACTGAGTATGATGCACTTCAATTTTGTATTAACTTTCACTGCAAAATAACCAGTTATTATACTAGGCAGATTAGGAATCAGTAATAATGCAAAAATAATTGCTCATTAAAAGATAATCTTACATTACCTAAGAGTGAAGGGTAGAGTATGTAAAAAAAAAAAAGCAAAGTAATTTTACATTATCTCAAAAAATCAAGGGAATCACATTCCCTTCAAAACAAGGAAAAAGCTTATGTTGAGATTAAATCTTATTCCAAGGGAATGTTAAATAACTTCAACCAAACACAAGAATGTTATATAACCAGCTAAAGATAACCCGAACCAAATGCCGCTTAGGGTTTTGTTAATAAAGGATATTTAAGGGAATCTCGTAGAATTGAGGGCATAATTGTCCATATGATCCGAAACGCGGGTGTATTTTGTCGATTGAGGATAAGTGTTTTAGTTACTCCGTAGTTTATAATTTGTTTTGGGACGAAAAGAGTGAAATCCATTTGAGCTCCTTTGCTTTCTCTGACAATTGGTTTTAGGGTTTCTTTCTGCTCAATTGATACACAGATATGGCTTTACTTTCCAATTCAGAATCTGATGAATTGTCCGCTAATGTTTCTTCGTCCCCGTAAGCTTCTCTTCTCTCTCAAAAATCCCTCCTTGGTATTGTTTCTCTCTCTCTAATGCTGTGCAAATTTTGTTTTATTGAAATTTCAGGCCAAAAAGCGTATACAAAGATCCAGATGATGGCCGCCAACGATTCTTGCTTGAATTGGAATTCGTTCAGTGTCTTGCCAACCCTACCTACATTCACTGTATGATTATTTCTCTTTGTGTAATTAGACTTAACAACGGAGTACTTGCTAGTTAGTTTTTAGGGATGGCAATGCGGGATGGCTACACCCATCACTCAATCCACCATATACTAGTTATATTGAAACATAAAATAATAGAAATATTCAAATATAATAACTAAATTATTAATCTTTTTGAAATAAACTTTTTAGTTTAGAACTAAAAATAGTAAAAAGTTAATTAGAGTTATAAAAACTTTTAAAATTAACTACATATTAATACTTATTTTAATATTAATTATATATATATGGCGTGTTTTGTATAACCGGCCATTTTTTTAGGACCCACATCGACCCACAACCCACTATCACCCCAAAAAACCTGATCTATGCAGGGTGGATTTGGGTAGACATATGTTGGATGGATTGAAATTGCCATCCCTATTAGTATGATTTGTAGCTGCTCTTATGCTGGTGTGATGAAGAAGTCGAATTATTGTATGTGGCACGTAATTATATTTATAAAAGATTGAATTTTGCTCTAAATTCAGAGGGCTAAGTTTATGGTTTTGGTAATTATGAACAAAAACAAAAGTAGTTCTTTTAGTAAATCTTTGTTTTTGTATTGAATGTTGAGTTGGTTATACAGATTTGGCCCAGAATCGATATTTTGAAGACGAAGCATTTATTGGATATCTGAAATACCTCCAGTACTGGCAACGCCCTGAGTACATAAAGTTTATAATGTGAGCTTTACTATTTAATTGCTGCTACAGATTTGGTCCAACTAATTGTCCTGTTGGGTATATTGTGTTTGCTTTTCTTTAGTCATTTTTAGTATTCATTTCATTTCTACTGGGATTATTTGGTGGATATATCACATATTTGATCAAATGAGTATCACTTATTTCCACCTAATTGATTCTTGTCAGGTATCCACATTGTCTCTACTTTCTTGAAATGCTCCAAAGTCCCACATTTCGGAATGCAATGGCACATCCTGCCAACAAGGTAGGATTTTTCTAGTTTGTGCAATGCTTTCACATGCTCTAAAGCTCATTGCCGTACATTTTACAACCTATCATGAGAAGCATTGTAAAGGACATGAATTACTCTGTATTGTTTACAAAGAGATTTATACTTCATTGCGTCTTTATCAAGGTGGGTCAGTGGCTCTTTAGAAACACACCAAGTTTCCATTTAATATGCTCCAATTGGACACAAGGCAATCCTGTATACTTAGAAGTGACAATACATAAATCAAAGAGTACTATGAAAAAATTATGGCAGGCTTGTTGGGGGATTAGCGGTGGTTCATTTTTACGTCCTTTAATTCTTCTCTTGTTGAGTTAGTCTTTGAAAATAAATTATGATTCCAACAATGGTATGCGACTGATGTTTGGTGTATTTCCTTATAAATTTGATTCTGTCTTTATCTCTCATTTTTGGAACTCTAACTTTTGATTGGGTCGGACCTAATAGATGGTGCATAGGTATTTAATGGCTAATTACTCTGATTCATATCAATTATATCATACTTTAGCTGTTTTCTGTCAATGGCTTTCAAATATCCACATTTTACTTTTGTTTGCCATTATTTTGGATTTTCCTTCGATGACAACTATTTACTGTGGCTGGGTTCTTTACCAAAGTGGAAAATTAGAGAATTTTCTGGAAAAACAAGAAATTGGAGAATGGGAAAATGGACAAACTTGTTTATTAAATTCAATTCTCCAATATCCTACTCCATCTCCAATCTTCACTTTTTCCTTGTTTTTGGAGAACTGAAAAACAGACTTCTCCAAATGGAGAAGTGGGAAAACATGCGTGAACAGTAATATTTCCAAGAGTTCACTGCTTCAAACCCCACCTGCATTTTCCCTTTTCCCTCCCCCTCCGCGCACAGCAGTCTGCATTTTCCCTTTTTTCCGCCTTCTCCTTTCTTTCTTCCCCCCACCCCCCCACCCCCTCACCCACCCACCCATTTTTTTCCCTTCGTTCGTTTTTCCTTCTTTCTTTCTTTGTAATGTTATTTTATTTGTATGTTTCTCCCCCTGTGCGTTGTTATTATTATTATTATTACCCCTGTAGGTTTTGCGCATTTTATTTTGCAATCAAACTATGTACTAAAATGATTTAAATAGTTATAATTATTTAGTAAAATGTTTTTATTGACTTTTGTTACCTTTTACCCATTTACTATTACTGTATTGAATTTATTTTTATCTTAAAGTTTGTAAAATGAAATTAAAAGAAATTTGATGAAATGGAAAACTAGAGAATTGGATAATGAAAATTAGAAAACTGGAGAAATGGAATACTGAAAAATAAAGAACAGAACAAGTAAACAACGTTAAGCATATTAGAGTTTTGTTGTGTTACTATCTTTTATTAGGACTGATCTTCAATGTCTCTACAATGTAGGAATTGGCACATAGGCAGCAATTCTATTTTTGGAAGAACTACCGAAACAATAGGTTGAAGCATATTTTACCGAGGCCGCTTCCCGAACCTGCAAGTGCACCGCCAACTTCTGCTCCACCCGTTCCATTGCCATCAACAGCTGCAGCTGCCACTGCTGGCCCTGGTCCTGTCCATCCTCCAGCCACCGCTTCATCTCTCTCTCCAATGCAATATGCCATTCCCACTGGATCTTCTATTGCTAAAAATGATCCAAGGAATCCGGCTGTGGACCGAAGAAAGAGAAAGTATGTTTCTACTGTCTTTATATTCTCTTTTGTTGTGAAAGTCGACAGTGTTCGGAATAATTCAACGGTTGTTAACGTGCACAAATTTTACAGGAAAGATGGGTAATGCCATTGATCTGGACACAAGTATTGGCGCGCTGATGATACATATCATGGTAATTTCTCTTGCGTGTGCGTATTGGGTTAACTTTAGGCTTTTCTTAATATGGTACTTGCTGTTGACCCTTTTCTGAGAAGCAACATAACATTCCTAGTTGAAAGTAAGTTGCATTCGTCTGCTCACCACTGAAATTCAATTTGTGATTCTTTAAAACCCAAAAAACAAAAAAATTGTACTTTACGCTGAGTAGCCTTCCTTATTTGATTTTTGAACGCATGACAATGGTTTGAATTGAGGATGAGTTCTCTCAACTCTCGGTCTTTCCAAATATGTGGAACTAGATGCATATTTTCTCCTGGTTTTGTCCGTTTATGCAAAAATGTTTGTTTGTTTTAGGATCAAATCTAATTAGCATGAAACACTTTGCAGGTTGTATAAATCGTATTGTTCCCTTGCTGCCAAACCATTGGATTTGCGGGCCCCAAGCACCGTTCAGCATACAGTTTTTCATACTGTGAAAATGGCCATTGCTATCCATCTTAGTTTCAGGTTATAGTTTTATACAGTTCCCAGGTGAACAATTTTAGGGGTTTGTAAGATTCAGGGTAGGTGAAGGGTTGGTAGATTTATTGTTTTCATCTCTCTTTGCTCTAATCTGGAAATTGGAATGAAGATAAGATTATGGATGAGACGCGGCTATTCGCCACGGCAGCTCCTATCACCTTGGAAACAACTACCTTTGACTGCAATCTTCAAAAGACGTACTTAGACTGCCTGCCTTGTTCTCTCCTCCTTAATATATGTAATGTAATTAACGAACGTTTGGTTCCAAGAAAAACAAAATTAATACACAATTACTGTCTTCATTCAATGTATTCCAAGTTTAACTTTCCTTTCTCTCCTCAATATATATGTATTTCAATTTATTATTTGACTTTCCTTTTTCTCCTTGCATCAAATTAACAAGTTCAATTCTATATTCTGGACTCCATATTTCATCTTAATTTCAAGACTCAACACTAATTATACACTTTTGTACACAAGGAATTTATTCCAATGAATAACTATAACCTGAAAATCATATTGTCAGCAGTAAATGATTCCAATTCTTGAATTTAATGAATTTTTTAAAGATATAATCATTTATCATATAATCCTTCTTTCGGAAACTTTAAAATTTGAATGCAAAAATAATAACTTGAGAAATTGGCACTTTTTGCCGCACGAGCTTAACTCGACAGCATGGGAATTATGTTTAAAATAGATATATTTCTTGCCCTCTGGTTGAGGGAAGAAAAAATTCGCAGTTTGAAACCAAAAAAAAAAAAAAAAAGATTTTGTGCACTTTTTCGATAACTCCAACAAAGAGTATATGTACCATGTCAGACGTGGATGTAGAAGTTTCGAAGATGATAACAACATCTCTGCACTTTTTCGATACCTTTTGGTGATTCCTTTTCACTGACTCCCATTCCAATTTTTAATAACCATTCACTCAAAGTACCAATCCGATACCCATTTTTTCACTTTCACTTTTATGACACCACCAAAGATTTTGTGCCACATTCTGAGATGTACAATATTTCAAGGGGTTTTTTTTTTTCTAGAAGTTTTTATGCGTCACTTTATATAATAATTGATAAATATTTTACAATTTATTATTATTAATTTTTTGTATATTTACAAGTTACTTTACTATGGTTGGTGTTAATATTAATTATATTTTAATTAAATTTGGTTTACCTCATTTTATGCTGTCATTTTTATTAAATTAAAATTTATCTGATTTTAAAAGAGATACCATGTATATATACATACATTCAGGGAATGTTCCTATTTAAATAGTTTTGCCAACAAAATGAATTTAAGTATAATTATTATTATTGCAGATATATATTTAAAGCTCATTAAATATAATAGATTAGTATCTGCGGAACGATACTATATTATAAAATTTTTTCCCACTATGGAAACAATGTTTAATTAAATAAAATTAGTTTGCTTTTGAAAAAAAATATATTAGTTTGAAAATTTCTAAATAGTAAAGGATGAATTCTCAAAAAAAAAAAAAAAATAGTAAAGGATGAAAGAGTAGTAGTACTAAAAAAAAAAGATTAACATTACATTCCTTTTTTGATCCCATCTCATAATTTCACCCCTAATTGGTAGTACTAGTTTTTTTTTTTTTTTTTTAAAAAAAAAAAAAAAATAGGAAAGGATGAAAGAGGAGAAGTACTAAAAAAAAAAGATTAACATTACATTCCTTTTTTGATCCCATCTCATAATTTCCCCCCTAATTGGTAGTACTAGTTTTTTTTTTTTTTTTTAAAAAAAAAAAAAAAATAGGAAAGGATGAAAGAGGAGAAGTACTAAAAAAAAAAGATTAACATTACATTCCTTTTTTGATCCCATCTCATAATTTCCCCCCTAATTGGTAGTACTAGTTTTTTTTTTTTTTTTTAAAAAAAAAAAAAAAATAGGAAAGGATGAAAGAGGAGAAGTACTAAAAAAAAAAGATTAACATTACATTCCTTTTTTGATCCCATCTCATAATTTCCCCCCTAATTGGTAGTACTAGTTTTTTTTTTTTTTTTTAAAAAAAAAAAAAAAATAGGAAAGGATGAAAGAGGAGAAGTACTAAAAAAAAAAGATTAACATTACATTCCTTTTTTGATCCCATCTCATAATTTCCCCCCTAATTGGTAGTACTAGTTTTTTTTTTTTTTTTTAAAAAAAAAAAAAAAATAGGAAAGGATGAAAGAGGAGAAGTACTAAAAAAAAAAGATTAACATTACATTCCTTTTTTGATCCCATCTCATAATTTCCCCCCTAATTGGTAGTACTAGTTTTTTTTTTTTTTTTTGAGACAATAAAAACTCGCAATTATTATCTGATAGTGTGTAATGAATAAAATTTCGCTTATATATAATAGCACACAAAGTCACAAATCACTTCTATCTGATAGTGCGACAGGCTCCACCGAGAGAACGTTGACAAAAATTGAGCCGTAATTTCTTTGTAAGAAAATCATGTTCCATCCGGTCACTCATTTTGAATATTTTTCTATAAATTAAAGAATATTTTATCGCCTTTTATTTTTATCTTTTTGAAAACCTAGCCTTTTATTTTGTAGTAAGTTACTTATAAACTTTCCTATTATGCCAAAAAATATCTTTTATATACAATATTTGTTTGAGAAATCCAACAATATATGTATATATATACTCCGTATATTACATAAAAATTGATTGTCTATTTTGTCTAGGACAAGAAATTACCCACCAGTCGCCGCGTACCTATATCCGCCGACGCCTTAAAGACCAAAAATTCAGATTGTTCAAATCTAACACTGTCATAGCCCCGTCAGACCTACCATATTTTTACAATCTTTGCTTCTTTATTTTTTTTCTCCATATATATAAATATATAACATTGCTGCTCTGAAATTCATAGATCACAGTTCCTTTTTGTATCGTCCTGTTTCCTTGGAGTCTTTTGATCTGCTGTCTTTTTCTCTCTCTTTTCGTCGGAGATTTGCCTGTCATGAACGCCCTTGCAGCCACCACTCGTAACTTTCGCCAGGCGGCTCGCATTCTTGGTCTCGACTCCAAAATCGAGAAGAGTCTCCTCATCCCCTTCAGAGAAATTAAGGTTATGTGTTTCCGATTATTGTACTGTGTGATTGGTTTTTTGGATACTTTAATCAATTCGATTCAGCTTTTAGGTATTGAGTATTGAGTGCCTTTTTAATGGGAAAAGCTCGAAAAGTAATGATTTTTTCTGAATCTTTTCGACGAACCCAAAGGGGAAATTAGGAAAAGTTGAGATCTTTTGATTATATTAAGCCCTATTTTAACGTTTTTTATTGCTTGTACACAAAAAGTCCCTCACCCTTAGCCCTGTAGCCCCACACCTCGGTCCAATAATACTAAATCACGGTGATTTAGTAACTTATTATCTGGTAGGACCAGTGTCCCGACCATATTTTGAGTGTCTCGGGTGCGGGGCCCACAATCTACCAACAGGAACCAATGATTTTTTTTTTTTTTTTATTGATGGTTTAGCTATAGAGACAAAGTCTGATAATGATGGTGTTTGATCAGGTGGAGTGCACAATTCCAAAGGATGATGGAACTCTGGTGTCCTTTGTTGGATTTAGAGTGCAGCATGATAATGCTCGTGGGCCCATGAAAGGAGGAATCAGATACCATCCTGAGGTGATTGTTCTTGATTTAGTTATTCTATTCCAATTTTTAAAGGGTTTTTTTTAATGACTTCTTATTAATATATTTATTGATGATTTGTTTGTTTCTTGATTTTAATATTTGAATTTGGTGAGGGGTTCATGTTTTATATTCCAAGATTTGCCCCTTGTTTCAGTGTACTATTACTATACCCAGAAATTTGAAGTGAATCTGCATTCTCATACACTCATGTACTATGTAGTCCATTAACTGTCTCCTTAGTATAGTTCTGAGGACTTGATGCTGTGTTACCTATTGAATCGATACTCGACACTAGTCGCTTTAAAAGAATTTGTTTCTGCATTCTTTGGATCGTAATGACTCGATTATATGCCTTGCAGTTAAACGAACCACTGCATCTTCTGCTATATGTTTTGAATGATCTTTTTTGGATTTAGGTTCACAAGAATGTTAAAAGGTCTTCAATTTGTCCAAGTTTTGCAATAGTAGTTAATTGCAGATGACTATTATGAATTGATTAATTGGAATTGTTCAATAGTTTTGTGTAAATTTTATGGGGTTTGGAAGGAAAGGAAGGTACTGTTATTATCTATACGTGAACAATTGATTTTATTATCATCCAAACTTGGGTAGTGTTCAGTGAAATCATTGGTGTTCTTAGCTCATACATTCTAAGATTTGCTTAGTTTATGTACCAATGCTGCTTTAAGATTTTTCAGATCTTGTCAAATATCGTGTCCGTGCTTCTGCTTCCTATCGTTGTTTATTTAGTTATGAATTATGATATGTAACTGGTATGCTGAGATGTCTTCTCTTCACGTATAAAAGGTTGACCCCGATGAGGTAAATGCCCTCGCTCAACTGATGACCTGGAAGAGTGCCGTGGCAGATATTCCATATGGTGGAGCTAAGGGTGGGATTGGATGTACGCCTAAGGATTTAAGTAAGAGTGAGTTGGAGCGCCTTACGCGTGTCTTCACCCAGAAGATTCATGATCTTATTGGCGTTAATACTGATGTGCCGGCTCCTGATATGGGCACTAATGCCCAGGTTTGTTTGTCCTTTACAATAAGTTCTTTCTATAAATTTTGCCAATTTCATCCTGTGGCTAAAATGTAACCTCGGTAAAATGTTAATTTATACGTTGCCTTTCAATCAACAGACTATGGCTTGGATTCTGGATGAGTATTCGAAGTTTCATGGACACTCACCTGCTATTGTTACAGGAAAACCAATTGTAAGTTCTTTTGAGCTGACAGTTTTGTTTCTGTTATATTGTAGTAAGCATTTAAAAATAAATTTTTTTATACAATATTAGAATGAATTGCTTATCTAAAATTCTATTTGTTGTTAGGATCTCGGGGGCTCCCTAGGTCGGGAGGCTGCAACTGGGCGTGGTGTGGTTTTTGCCACCGAAGCTTTACTTGCTGAGCATGGAAAAGCGATTAAAGATTTGACCTTTGCCATTCAGGTTGGCTTTTACGAACTTCATGTCTTACATTTTATCATTATATTGTTTTTGGTTTTTGGTTTTTGTGTACCAACTACGTTTTTGGTTTTTGAACTCTTTAGGGATTTGGAAACGTGGGATCTTGGGCTGCAAAGCTTATTCACGAGAGAGGTGGTAAGGTAGTTGCAGTTAGTGACATAACTGGAGCGGTCAGAAATCCAAACGGGATTGATATACCTGCTCTCCTCAAGCATAAAGAGACAACGGGGGTAATAACTAATTTCAGTGGTGGGGATGCCCTGGATTCAAACGAGTTGCTGACACACGAATGTGATGTTCTTATACCGTGTGCTCTTGGTGGAGTCCTAAACAGGTTCAGACGCTAACTCCCCGTTAACCTGATACTATATCATTAACAGAATTTATCGTTTTTCATACATTTGATACAAACTTTTCTTGTTTCTTCTGATTCCCTCTGTAGAGAAAATGCTGCAGATGTCAAGGCCAAGTACATTATCGAAGCTGCTAACCACCCCACTGATCCAGAAGCCGATGAGGTTTTTTTTTTTTTTTTTAAAATTTATTTCCGAGGTTCAAACTTTTATAAACAAGCATGCGTAAATTTCTTTTTTCTAAAGCTCGTTATCTGGTGCAGATTTTGTCTAACAAAGGTGTTGTAATTCTCCCGGACATATATGCAAATGCTGGAGGTGTGACTGTGAGTTACTTTGAGTGGGTTCAGGTAATGTTCATTCATTTAACCGCTCAAAAGAACATCAATACACTTCCTATCTCGAAATTTAGATCATTTAACATCTCAAAAGAACATCAATAAACTTTCATCCGGAAAATTTGGCATTTTCTTCGAGTTTTTGGACACTTAAACTGTGAAATTGCCCCGAAGATATTGTAGTTAAAATTTTATTTCGCTTTCTTTTGCAGAACATTCAAGGGTTTATGTGGGACGAGGAGAAGGTTAACATGGAGCTTAAGAAGTACATGTCAAAGGCTTTCCAGAACATTAAGGGCATGTGCCAGTCCCACAACTGCAATCTACGGATGGGGGCGTTCACGCTCGGGGTGAATCGTGTGGCACGTGCTAGCGTCTTGAGGGGTTGGGAAGCATAATTCGCTTTCTCGTTTTACTTGACATAGTACCTTATCATATATAGTCGAAACCGGCTGTGGAAAAGCCGGGATCTCTTTCATTTTTCATTAATCGTGAAACTTTTTCACTGACCAATTGGAGTATACTACACAAACGAGACATTCATTTTCATTTTGAATAATTAATAGAAAGGTGACTTTATTCCAGATTCTTGAAGTCCACCATTTTTTACTGTCTCTTTTAGTTTCTGTGCATTTTAGTATGGAGTAATGTTTTTCTGCAGCAAAACAGTATGGGCTGCCATGTCTGTTTTTTTTTTTCTGAAAAAGAACGAAAACGATAAGATCAGATTCTTTATCCCAAAGTATGGGCTTCTTGGCTATTGCATAAAGACTGCAAAAAATATCCATAGATTTTTGCAGCCATGTCATCTCTAGGCATTACAGCTTCTGTGCAGAGAGCCTCGAGCTCTTATCATGGCAGTAAGAAGCAAT
This sequence comes from Ipomoea triloba, assembly GCF_003576645.1. Lineage (NCBI taxonomy): Eukaryota > Viridiplantae > Streptophyta > Magnoliopsida > Solanales > Convolvulaceae > Ipomoea > Ipomoea triloba. The sequence goes on from NC_044927.1 coordinate 26,060,798, forward strand.
GGCGTAAAGTTCACGCCAAATCTCTGCAATCTCCAGGGACAAAGCGGGCAAAAAGCCATGTCGTGACTACTAAAGATGTCGAGGGCCACCATAACGAGCTGAATGTGGTTGAAGTGACAGAGAAATCCGGTTTGCTGGACGAAGATGAGAGCCGAGGAGATGGTGGAGGCTCGGTGTCTCGTTCCTCTCCGAGATTTTCAGATGAGCGGTGGAGAAATGGTACTTGGGACCTGAACATGTTTGTGAAGAATGGGAGAATGGATTGGGATGCAGTCATTGTTGCAGGTATTTATCACCTATGTGTGTTTATGATTATCGGTTGTTTACAAAATTTAGGAGATTTTGCTCTTAGCTCAAAATCTCAAAGCGTTTATCGTGTTCGTGTTTACAGAAGCGAGAAGGCGAAAACATCTCGAATTGTTCCCTGAAGCAGCAACAGATCAGGAACCAGTTCTCTTCAGAAGCTCCATCATACCATGGTGGGCATGGATCAAGCACTCTCACCTCCCAGAAGCTGAGCTGCTAAACGGTAAAAACTCGAAACACCCTTATCGTTGAGCATATAACATATGAAATATAAACGTATCAGGCTAATAACTGATTCTATTACATTGTAATATCTGTTCATCTATACTTTCTCAACCTGTTTATCAGGCTAATAACTGATCCTATTACATTGTAGTATCTGTTCATCTATACTTTCTCAACCTGTTGAAGCACAAAGAGTCATTCGCCTCCACTGAGGCTCGATCTCATGACCTCCCATATGGAACAGTCACTACATGCTATCCTAGCATAAGGTGCTTGGCAACTTCGGGGTTTTAGTTGAGACAGAATTCGATACCCACACCTTACTACAATTTACACTCATTAGCGAAACTGTCAATTCTTGAATTCAGGCAGGGCTGCAATGCTGGGATTTTTCATGTCCTATATCGTGGACGCTCTGACAGGGCTCGATGTCGTTGGCCAAGCTGGGAATTTCCTGTGCAAGGCTGCGCTTTTTGCGACAGTCGGGGGCGTGATGCTGTTCAGGAAACGACAGGATTTCGATAACCTGCGAGATCTGGTGGACGAGGCAACGTTTTACGACAAGCAATGGCAAGCATCATGGAAAGATCAGAACCATGCTGATGGTTCAGGGCAACGTGAGAAGTAGTAATCTTCATGGATTTCTGCTAAGCAGACATGATTTCTCTCATGAAATGAAACTCTTGCACTATCATAAGATGTTGGATCTTATTTTAGTCAGCATAATTCAGTGAATGAAAGAGGAAAAACACATACTTTTGTGTGATATTTTACTCGAGAGAGAGTTTTGAAGTGTTACCTGATATGAATAAGATTAGTTTTGGTGTGTGGTTCTAGTTGACTGATTGGTTGAGAAAACATTTTTTCATACAAATTTGTTATTCTCGGTATCTCAGCAGTGTTTGATTCAACATGAAAATCAGAATTAAATATTTAGTAAATAAGAACGTAATTGATCAAAATCAATAATAATCGACAGAATAATGGAAATGACAAATTATTGTGTGGACCATGGTTCATTGCTGTGTGGACCATGAATATAAGGTAAATTTTTATTATACTAAAACTACATTATTTTTGTACTGAAGGTACATTATTTCATAGTATATATAAAATAATGTACTCTAAAATAATGTACTTTATGTATAAAAATAATATACTTTTAGTATTAAAAATGTATTTTTTATTTATGGTCCACACAACTATGTGAACCATTGTCTATGTAATAATGATGGAATAAAAATAAGGCTGGCCTAACATGACACAACACAAGGCTATAGCAGGAGGAAAGGCCCCAAAAAAACCCAGCCAGATCGAGGCCCACTTGTGCTAGTCCCACAAATTATTTTGTGTACTCGGGTTCACTTTTTAAGGTAGACTCGGATCCACCTTTTAAATTTCTCACCTTAAACAAATTTATTAAAATTAAAACAATTAATGCACGTCAATGTGGTCGAGTGCCGAAGTGACTCTTTCCTATGGAAAGTCATGAGTTTTTACCCCAATAGAAAAATTCATCATGAATTTATCAATAATAATGTCATTCTCAGAACTATTATTTTGTTCTCATCAATATGACATTTATGCTACTTGAATATTATTAATCTCTGTAGGAGTATATTTTAATACTGAAAACTATAAATGAAAGTTGTTAGGGATCTGATGATATGTCTCTTTCTGATTATAATTTTTAAGAATTGTAAGAACAAATCAACGATCAGAGCTCTTTGACAATGATGATATGATGATAACGAGAGGAAAAGAATTGTTTGAATTATTTATAACTTAAAAATCAACTCATTTTATAGTGCCCCAGCTGCTTATTTTCAAATCTAGACTTGGTCTTAACTTGTATAGAGATATATAGAGATAGAGGAGTGTATAATTTGGTTTGATCGATTTAGAAATATAAATTTTAATTTAATTAGTTAATGGTTAAAACATTTGATAAAACTCATCTCATATTATAGCTAGTGTCCTTATTCTCATGGGATTATGGATTTAGTCCTTGCATGTCATGAAAAGATCAACTGATTGCATAGTGTTGGCATTGTTCCCAACTTCCCATGGAATTGAAAATTAAACTTTGTCCTAGCAAATAGAGAGAACACATCAAGTACAAATATTTATTACAACGAAATCATGGGCTTAACTCTAACATGCAAATGTAAAGTAAAACCCAACTCATTTTATAATGTTGTCATTAATCTCATGGAGTCGCAGACTAAGTCATATCATCATCTAGAAAGAACATGTCAAGTAAAATATCAACTTATGTACTAATGTCTTTATTATCACAGTGGAATAATGAACTTAATTTTAACGTGCACGAAAAGCATGTCAAAAAAAAAAAAAACTATCAATATTCTCGTGAAATATAATCACAAACCTAGTCATAACATGTAGAGTGTGCATGTCAAGTAATCAATCCATTTTAGAGTCAAATTAAAACAATATCCTTTAATTTATTCTATCATGTTGATTGGCACCAATGTGATAATGGAATTGACTATTTTTTAAGTACTATTAACTCCGTTACAATATAGTATATGTTCATACATACTTTGTCAATCTGCTAAGACACAGAAAGTCAATGTCCACACTGAGATTCAAACTTATGACTTCTCACTTAAGAGAGACATAGTTATGTTGTTCGACCATCAAGTCTTTGTCAGTAAATTAAATATTATTGTTTCACAACTACCAATCAACATAACCCGCCTCTTACTAGACATTAGATTAATTGGTCGTCGTCAATGGCGTTATAAGGGTTGAGTCGTTTGGACGATATCGATCACCCAAATACGAATGGTACGGTTGTTTTATTCAATTCCTCCTAAATTAAAGCACTAGCAAAGTTTATTCAAGTTCTTCTAGAATGATATGATGGATTTTTTACGCATCAACTATTTCCTATTTCCTGATTTTATATAAAATTAAAGCATTTAACGTGGGTTAGGATCTAGCACTTACTGCTACATCAAAAGTTTTCATGTTACGTGTCTCAGAATCATGCGCAGTTACCACATTGATTTACTTAATTATTTGTGATCATTTGCTTGATAGAGTCAAACCTAGACTGATTTATCTACCGTTAGGATCACAACGCAAACTGATTTACTTGGTTCAATTCTTTGCTGGTTAGAATCACAATCTAAACTAATTTATCTCATTTTAATTTTTTATTGACTAAGTTCGCAAGATGAGTTACACACGTAGTACTTTTTTGACTCAAGTTGATGATATCCAATTTTGAAAGAGCAAAGAGTGAAAGGTTAGCACAAAGCTATCTTTTGAGAGTAGAACAAGGTTGTCGACCGCCTAACTTATAGTGGTGTTAATCAAGACTATGAACGAATTAATCATGATAGCCTTCCTTCAGGGACGACATGTCTGATTCTTGAGGATTCTATGGGCGTGACTAATTTACATAGGGCATTAGACTCTATCCACCTCTCCCCTCCCGTTTAATAAAAAATGATTTTTTTTTTTTTGTAAATTAGATAATTAAATTAAAATACTCTAGCAATGGAGTAAAATAAATATATTTAGATAAATGATTCGTAAAGTAGACTTTCAATGAAAAAGTCTACTTTAGTCAGACCACGTGACTTGTGGAAAAGAAACAAATTAAAAAATTGATGGCCTCAATTTTCTCAATGACACCTTAGACTTTGAAATATTTGATATATTCTCCCTACGAGAGCTGCTCTCTGAATCCTAACAAAAAAAAAAAAGTCCCTTTCATTTTTATTTAAAAGCAAGGGGGTCCATCTTTAATATTTATTAATTATCAAATCCGAAAAGTATTATTATTGTTGTTGTTGTTGTTTTCCAGTAATACTTAAAGTTCATATGAAAATTTAATTTTGACAATACCATCTTTGTTGAGCTCATCACACAAGGTTTTCTTAGTGTAATTTACATTTTTTGTTTGGATACATAACACATCAATATTCAAGATATAGTTAGATGTTAAATCATCTATTTTTAACAGGTTACTTTATGGTAACATGTTAAAAAGACTTAATAGCACATTTTCTTCGAGCTCGAGTGTCTAATTGAAACTTTGTATTGTTTAAAGGGTTAATTGTAATTCTCTAAATATGGTTATTGTATTTTCTAAGTATAACATTTTTCACCTATATGGATGCCACATGTATTGTATATTTTACATCTTTTCTTTAGTCAAATTTATTTTAAAATAAAATCAAATGATTCAAGACAATAACGACTACGTACACATTTGGATATATAACTATAAATGTACATCTTCATTAGCCAACCTATCTAGATTGACCGTGCCGTCATGGCTATCCGGATTGCTAATCATGGCCGGTTGTTTGCAATGGACAATATAATAATCAATCAAGGTTGTCTAAGTTGAACAATTATGGTTGTCCATATATGATAACAACCGTGACACTACTTTCTAAGTAGATAGTATATAAGTGTTTACAACATGTTTAGTTCAAGGAATGAATTTTGAAGTAATAGAAATGTTATTTCATAAGGAATGAAATAGACCATTAATAAAATATGAATTGTATTTTATTATTTGGTTCGCGAAAGGAATAGACTTTAGGAATTATATTAGATTGATTTAAGAAATAAAAATAAAATATGTTTTAAAAAACATAAATACTCTTGGTAAAATATGTAGTAGTAGTAATAGTAGTAATAATAATAATAATAATAATAATAATAATCATATTCATATTATATAAATAGAGTTTATATCCACATCGTATATATAGAATCAGATAAATATCTTGTGGAAGCGGACACTACCACAAAACATAGCTACCACGTCGGTTATTTTTACACATGCACGGCGATTTTTGAAATGCAGTGTAGGTAGCCATCGAGGTAAATAATTACATGTTACGGCAGTTTTAAAGAACCGCCGTGTATATTGCCTATATACGGCGGTTAAAAACCACCATATAATCATAAACATACACGCCGTCTATAACAAATTTACGCATTACATATATACTTTATAAGGCGGTTCTGAATAATGACTGCCGTCTAAAGTGTATTTTATATGGCGGTTCTGAGTAATAACCGTCGTCTATAACAAATTTACACATTACATATATACTTTATAAGGCAATTCTAAATAATAACAGCCATTTACAATGTACTTTATACGGCGGTTCCGAATAATAACTGCCATATAAAACGAATTTACACATTACATATATACTTTATAAGGCGGTTCTAAATAATGAGAAGAGTTTACGTAATATCACAAACTATATTAGACGGCGGTTATTTATTAAGTGCCATAGTATATCATTTTTGTAGTAGTGGGAAGAGTTTGAACTTGAAAGAGATGTAAATTTTAGATTTAATTGAGGGCAAAACAGAAAATATTAACTTTAGGCTATTCCTGAAAACTTAGGAATAACCTAATATCTAGGGGGACTAGGAATTTTCCTAGAAACATTTTTCCTGGGAATATAAGTTTTTACCAAACAAAGAAATATGCCTATTATTGAAAATGCTATTTTATTTCAGGCATATTCGGCGATCAAAACGTGCCATTAGGAACATATTGATATCCTAAGACATATTCCGAAATAGAAATAATAAGAAACTCTAAAATTTAGAGTTCAAATTTATAAAATAACTAAATGTGGAAGTAAAGAAAAGAGTGACCTTTCCTCGATCTACAAGATTGAATATTATATATATACTAATTAATTACGATACATTAATTCGTGAGAGAATTTTCTAGGGTTAGAGATCAGAGTGTCAGCACTCAGCAAGATGAGGATGGCACAGTGACGATGCATGGTTGTTGACAAGTAGAGAGGACCCAATTGTTGTCTCTTACGGAGTATATTATTTAATTTAATATAACAAATTTAAAAAAAATGGTATATAGAACTTTCTTGAAGGCGACGTGCAATAAATCATAACATATGGATCCCGCTTACCAATTCATAGAGAATTAATAATGTAAAACACCACATCACCATGATTATTTAAGTAGAGTTTAACAACCGGGGTGTGAGAAATACCTGCATCCATGAAAGGACCATGATCGTTGCTTGACCAAAAAAATTAGTAACCATTATTCGAGAGTGTATATATTTATTTTAATTAAATTTTAATCGATAATTTATAGCTGACTGGCTCAAATCAATAAAATTAATCGGTATCTACTGGATGTCAAACTTGGAACCTTTATACTAGGGAAGTATGGAATTGGTTATGTTATGTGTTATAGTGCATGTATAAATACTCTGAGAAATTTGTAAGATATGGAGTCAAGTTGGTCTGGATCTTGTGGGGTCGGGGCAAGTGGGGCTTCATGTTTTGGTGCATGCATATTGACTAGCTACATAGATATGAGATATCCATTCAAGAATCAATAAGACTCTCTCTCACACGCATATGTATAGCTAAGTTTGCTGACTATATATATAAACCGGGCATCCAGATCGAGTGCAGAAACTAACCGGCCGGCTTTAAAGATGGTGAATTTGAAGAAGGGAGCATGGTCGCCTCAGGAAGACAGAAGATTGATCTCCTACATCACCAAATATGGCATCTGGAACTGGTCCCAAATGCCCAAATTTGCAGGTCAATATATACTAGTGATCAAATGAGTCTAAACTGTTATATGAATACACAGATCTAATGCTGACTTAAATTTAGCCAATCATCTTCCGTTTCTGATGATCTCTTCTCATATATATATATATATATATACACGCAGGGCTTGCAAGGACCGGAAAGAGCTGCCGGCTCCGATGGATAAACTACCTCCGGCCAGACGTTAAGAGAGGGCCGTTTAGCGTCGAAGAAGTTGAGGTTATTGTCAGAATGTATCTCTCCCTTGGAAACAGGTAATTAATACGGAGTAATAATATTTATAACTCCATGTATGTATTCACAAATCGAAGACCAGGGCAATCCAACCAATCTGGTAGCACTGTTGATTTCATAATCATAATGCTATAAATTTGACTCCAAGTTATCTATTGTCTTTCTTGCTTTGAACTGGTCGGATAACTTAAACTAATTTACTTGCTAAGTTATCATTTTCAGTAAGATCAATACACACTTTTAGCTAGTGACTATATAAGTCTGGGGAGGATGAACAAAATTATTGCATGCATGCATTTCCTTAATTAGATTAATGGAGTTTCTTAATTGGTTTGTATGTATATGTAGATGGTCGGCCATGGCAGCACAGCTTCCGGGGAGAACCGACAATGACATCAAGAATTTCTACCACACTCACTTAAAGAAGAACCTGGAAGCCGTCAGCGTTCCGGTCTCACGACGGGCGGCGGAGAACGGCCGGAAAAGGACCAACAAGAGCAAGAACAACAACAATGCTCCGCCGCCTGTGATGGTGCAAAAACATCCGCAGGTGGTCGCAGAAAAACCTCGTCACGACGACGACCAGGTTCTTCTTATGAACAGCAGTCCAGGTGGATTTGGAAACCCTAATGTTGCTCATCGTCAGCAAGAAGTTCATCGTCGTTTCTCGAGTCTTTCCTCCGAGGACTACGATGAAGACAGGTCTTTTTGGTACAACGTGCTAAAGGAAGCCGACGATCTCAAGTTTTAGATGATAATAATGTAAGAATGTTTTGGAGTTTTCAATCCCCATGAATATATATATATAGCATCCAATATCTCCACTACAAAATAATCCAGATTTAGCCACTTTATCATTGTTAACCATCAACTTATAAATGGCCCAAAATTGTTAAATTGTCTGTAAGAATATAGTTTTATTATGATCCCAATCTTTCTTATATATATATGTTATACATGCATGGTGTTTTTTTTAATTGTACTTTCACTATTGTGAATTTGATAGGAGTCTTTCTTGCATTATTCATAGTCTTTTACTAGAATTAAAGTGTGTTCCATGTCAACTAAAAAGCTAAGTTAACAATTACTTTTGATGGGTTCTAGCACCATAGTCTCTTTTTTTTATGGGGTTAGCTCTGATACCAAATTGAAACTCAATCTCAAAAGTCTAAACTAATAGTTGGATTTATATATTATATGCTCAACAACTAGGATGCTTTTCTGCCAAAAATATAGATGTTTGGAATATTCTTGTTAGTTACATGCCATTTTTCTCTCTTTTTCTTGGTTGATATGAGCCAAATATTTCATATTCACGAGTTTGATTAAGGTTAACACCTTTTCAATCCATTTGCACAAGATTTTCTAATATTGATTTATTTCTACTAAGTGATTTGCAGACTAATAACTATTTCATGATTTTACCCGAACACACTATTTGGCTATGAATTTCCCTAGTTATTAAAAAAAAATCGTCACAGTAATTAAAACAAGACATATTTGTCATTTCTGTGTGTTTTTATCATGTTCTTATGCTGATAATGAAAATTAAACTTCACAAACACTTCATATCTTGACATCGTCGTAATTTTAAAATAAAAAGTTATTTACGTATTTGTTCATACATACTTTCTCAACCTACTGAAGACTAAGGATCAAACATGTGACCTCTCACTTGGGAGCTAGGGCCACAACTATATGCCGCTTGACCGCAAGTTAATCAATGCCCAATGTGTAATACTAAAGTAAATAAGTAAAGGACACTTAATATCAGTTAAAATAAATGTTGCTTAGCGTAATTAACATCACAATAGATTTTTAACTTGTTTAAAGAAATAGTTTTGATGGTTATTGTAATAAAGATAAAGGAATTGGAAATAAAAATTGGGAATACTAATTTCAAAAGAATAAATTAGATTTGTAGATTACTAAGAGATAAATCTAACTTCTATGTAATTTGATTTTATTAAATGTCTCACCAATATAATAAGTTGTTTTGCGTATGTTAAATTAGTTCCCAAATCCCGAACACATAATATATAATTAAATTTAAACCAACACAATAAAAATTACATTTGCTATTGTCATCATGATATGTATCTGACATCCAAGGCCTTGTGTCTCATTGTAAGTTATAATTAATTAAATTTAATTATGTATCTGATATAATTAGACATGCCTACACCTAATTAATTTGACATTGTAGAAATTCTCAAAACTTTAATATAAACTAGTTGAGAAGTGTAGTATTACCTTTACCTTATGGTCAATAAACATAATTTTTGTTTTTCAAGTCTTCAGAACTTAGACACAAACATAATATTTTTAATTGCATTCAAATAAATATTGGATCTTTTGCCCTTTGTTGAAGGCCTCAACCCACTGACTTTTGAATATTCATTTTCTTACCATTTTAAATAAGTAAACCAATCATATGCGATTCAATTTTTTTGAAGATTATTGTTAAACAATATAGAATTAATTGAGGTAACGACCAAGACTTCGGCTTGCACTTTAGTGCACATAATAATATTCTTTTCTTCTTTCTCGATAATATATTACATTTTTTAAGGTTTATCATGAACCGACCACTGCATGTTTCACTTTCAAACGTAGAAACTTGGCTGGGACTTGGGAGACTACTGTTGAAAATGTGGCCATGGACTGCACATTTTCTTCTGCATATTTATTTATTAGTATTTATTTAGCAGTAGACTATAATTTAGGGTTGTTTTCTTGGTAGAATATTATGGGTTCTGGATAAGAGTTAAGGAGAAGAAACTTCATTCAATGTGGTCCTGTCATGGATTCATGATTTCATGGCAGCGATTGGTGCTTGGTTGGATGCATGCGTGAGGTATTCATGAGATTAGAGTTGTTTTTTTAAGAATAATTATTGTTTTTGGATAACGATAGAAACCCACAACTACTATCTAACGAGATAAACTCATTGACATTATCTAATTAAGGGCGTGCACCGAGTAAATCTCACCTTGTAATTAATCTTAACCAGCAAAGTACCATAATGAGATAAATTAGTTTAGATTATCCATAGCTAACTAACTCAAACTAAGAAGGCTTAGCTAAAGTAGTAACCACAAAGTTTAGCTGATTGAATTAGAGGATATAACTAGTTGGTAACATTAACTGGTTCTGAAAAAATGTTTGGTAAATTAAGTTTTAGTTGATCACTATTTGGTATAATTCTTTTCTCAAAAAGTTAGTTAAAAAAATTTGTTTGAGCAGCTTTTTGAATTTTTAACATTAAGTTGATCAACCAAACACTTATTATTAATTTTTAACCAAATTAAACAACTACTAGTGACCAAATAAGTCAAAATTAACTAATAAACCAACTATTTCACCAAGTAGAGGTATATGTATATTGAATAACTATAGATTAAAATTACTATTCAAAGACCGTAAAAAATCATGTGATTTGGACATATGACATCAAGATTCAGAGTTTCTAACATAATTTCTTCAGCAAGCATACTTAATCATCATATAATACAATCAGAATGCTAATGTTGTTTGGGGGAAGAATGCCAATGCTGTTAGCTGTAACACAATTACTCTCCATGAAATTTGCAAATCTCATAACTTTTATTGCCAATCTTACACAAAATGCTACTAAATTTGGTTGTAAATATGGGCTTCTGTTGTGAACTCCCAACAAGGTATCTCTTCATCTCTTCTTCTACCATCCTCTTCAATGTATCACTGATGTCACCTAATGCCCAAGCTATGGATATATGCGGGCGTGGATCCTGCAATCACGTGCAATAATTTATGTTTGTGCGATAATAAGAAAAGTGTTAACCAAAATTATGAATGCTGGATAAATGGTAGAGAAGAAGATAGAGCTTTTGGTTCTCTGATCTAACCTTGTAAAATTCGGGAAGATTGTGAAGCCTATACACCTCATTAACAGCTTGAATCTGTTTTGTTATCTAGATCACGAGAATCAAAATAAGTTTAATTTCCTCCTAATTTGTATGCAATAAATTGTCAAGAAATCAAGACAGGATAGAAATAGGAAGCTAAGATTGAATTTGTATTGTTGATACTCTGAAAAACACTCAACAGTAGTGCAAGGGTAAAAACTGAAGGGGTATATTTGCGAATGAATTGTACAAAAGTAAAACAAAAGAGAGGCAACAAAAGCAAATAGGTTGGGATTTCAAGAGTCAAATGAAACCAGTTAAAGATATAACAAAACTAAACAATCAACTAGGTTATTACAGGCTGTCAGTCATACCTCAAATAAGCCTCCTTTGACAACTTCCAACGACAGAAAAGTGCGAGTGCAATCATCATTCACAAAAATCTCCCATTTGTCGAAATTTATCCAATACCTGTTTTCGTTCCAAAGCAAGGGTTTAGACATTTGTAGAAGTTTAAAAACGTTGATCGATCATAAGCTGAGGTGCATATACTGTTATACACGCACACACATCACATCACAGAAGCCACCGCCATACCTCTTCTGAGATTGCAGCCTCTGACGAAGCATCGAGACTATTGAGTTGATCTGGTGTACACGAACGGGAACAGTCCTTCCCAAACTTATATGAAATTCCCTACCTAAGGCAACTTGCTCAAGCTTACTGTTGTCTCTCACCAAACTACTTAAAGGTACATCAACATCAACAACATTAAGACCGGGAACAAGAGCCGTGACCCTTTCCAAAAACTGAGCCAACTCCTTCCTCGATGCAGATGGTATATGAACTATAATGGCAAACTCAGTATCAAAACCAATAAACATCTCTCTGTGATGACTAAACAACATAAAAATATGTTCTTTGTATGTATTCCATTTCCAAAGTTATCCATTCAGTTGAAAATGACAATGCAAATCAAGATACTCCACATAACCTGAAGGCTATTACTATTTACTAAACTGTCATCAATAAATTATGTATAACACAGATGAAGTACTACATCTGTCCCATTTTATCTGTTATACTTACTATTCATTCTTCAAATTTACCTGGAATGTAAACATGAAGAGCATAATTGCCTTCTACATGAGGGAAGCTTCTAACTCGATTGACTTGACTGCTTTGCAAGTAATCAAACGAACCTTCACGGACAAAAGATCGAACATTTGGTGAGCAGCTACAGAGTAACACATTAACATAGCACAAACGCATTTACACGCGGTTCTGTAAGCTAAGTATGTAAATTATGGTTGAGAAATAAGTTTACCCAATGAACTGGGCGTGTCAAGAAGAGAGACAGGAGGCGGCGGCAGAGGCGTGAATGTCTCCGCGGCGATGGAAGTAGAAGTGGAGGGCGGAGGAAGAGTGGGATCGGATTCCGAGTCAGAATCAGAAGAAACGTCGCCGTATGAGGCTTTCAAGGCATCCATCTTCTAACTTTTCCCGTTCTTTCCGTGCGTTCCTCAATCGTCACTGATCCATTGCAGCTAGAAGCTGAGCAGCTCCCCTGTACTTCCGAGTTCTGAGTTCTTGAAAATTCAATTAATTGGTAATTTGGCCTCCAGTTTTGGTAAATTTCAAGGAGACCATATAAGTTTTGATAATTTACATTTTGACCTCTATAAATTTTATTTTTCGTACATGAAAAAATAAACAACATTAAATCGATTACAAAGGTTTTAATTTGGTGGTGAAGTATAATTTACAAAAAATATAGGGACCATATTTTCAAGCAGTAGTTCGGGCTGGGCCTCCTCTTACATTGGCCCATAAATTTAAATTCCTCCGGGATGAACAACCGGAGGGAAAACCAGACGACAAAATCAAACTCTCCTTCCGACCGCCCGCATTTTTTTCCGGCATTTGGAGGCTGTATAATTGATCCGTATAGACCATAGGGGGTACTGGATATGAATGGAAGTATAAGAGGCAAGGAAAATGAGGTAGGCGATAATGGCGGATTAACGGCGGAGCAAAAGGCTCGAATCTCCCAAAAATTCAGAGCTGCCAAGGCACTTCTCGCTCGCAAAAGGCCCCGCGATGCTTCCGATCATCAATACCCGCAAAAGTGAGTAATCAATAGAGCTTTCGTGGAGCAATAAAGGGGTTTTTCCCTGCTATAACAGTTCCTTTGGTTGCCCTGAAATGTAGGCCGCGGAGGCAGCATTAATGGCTTATTAGATTGTTAATTGAGCTGAAAGTACATGATGATAATGGGTTATCCATTCATTAATGGCTTAGTAGATTGTTAATTGAGCTGAAAGTACATGATGATATTGGTTTATCAATGCATTAATGGCTTAGTAGATTGTCAATTGAGCTGAAAATACATGATGATATTGGTTTATCATCTCTGAAGAAAATCTGAAAATTAGTTTGGTTTGTTGTTGGGGTTCTAATAATTAACAAATCCTGCTGCGTTACACGGCAGAAATTTTATGTTGCTGTTTAATATCAGGGTTTTAACTCTTGAAGCTTATCAGTATTGAGTACGTCTATATAGATAAAAACCAATATTTAATTGTGAATTTACCTAAAAGTTATCTAACATTTTAGTTTTATATTTTTGTTTGTTTGTTTTGTGGGGGTTGGGGGTCTGGATATCAATTATCAATAATGCATTTGAAGCTTTTTTTTTTGTGTCAGTTTGAAAATAAAGTGCTTGTTTGTTATTTGAATATGATTGCTAAACTTGACAAGTTTATCTAATGTGCTTCATACTTGTGGTTGTTAGAGATGACAATGGTAGGAGAAGTGGACATCCAGATCACTTGGGTGGCATTAGAAGGATTCCTCTTTCTGAGGTTTCTATGAACACATCTTCACCTATGTCTGAGAAGGGTTCGAATTCAAAGCTGATTGATCATAGTAGCAGTGTACACTGTTTGGATGGTTCCTATGGCTATGCTGTTAAAACGATAAGAGAGACTGGACAACATTTGGCATTATTTAGAACTCCTGAAAAACAAAATAAATCTAGCACTGAACAGTGTTTTGGTAGTTCATCCAGCAACAGAACTGGATTAACTGCTGTTAGTATCCATGAAAAAGCAGGTATTTCAGTGGAATGCAATGTTGGGTTGCATTCATGTATTACTCCGGTGAGGCAACCTTGCTTCTCTAATTTGAGTGGGCCATACCTATTATCCAGTATGCTAGGTGATGATTTTGATGAATCTATTTTGGAGGACATTGATGCTTTGTGCGAGCACAAGTCAGCTGAAAGTGCCAAGAGAGAGAAGCCCTGTAATAATCAGGAGGAAAATCAACATGCTCACAAAAGTATTGGGAAGGATAACTTAGGTGCAAAAGTCAATGCAGATGAAAGCACAATGGTTGAACGCATTCTGACTTTAGCTGATCAAGTGTCTGAAGCAAAATGTTTGATTGGCAGTGACACTGACAAGGAGAGCTTGAATCCTGGTGGTTCAGGTCAAAACTTAGAACTTGAATGTGTTTTGACTTCAAGCAGAGATCAAGAATGCAAAGAAGAAGAGCCAAAGAGTTCTGAGGCTATGTATATTAGGAGCATGCCTGAGGAATATGCAAAGTACATAAGAGCTCTGAATGACAAGCAGCAGGAAGCTGCCTGCACTGACATTTCAGTCCCATTGATTATCGTTGCTGGACCAGGAAGTGGAAAGGTCTCTCTCTCGCTGTTTTCTTCACCTTTTGAGTTTGAATTATCTTTATGTTCCTTAACTATGACTTGCTTTCTCTGGTTTTGGGTGTCAGACATCTACAATGGTAGGACGTGTCTTGATGCTGCTGCATGAGGTAGTACTATAATACATAAACACTTAGTTGTTACATATTAGCTTTGGTTCCTACCTCTCTGTTGTTCTTTGAAAATTATAGGGCATTGGTCCATCCAACATTCTGGCCATGACATTCACTACAGCAGCAGCTTCTGAAATGAGAGAGCGAATTGGGGCAGTTACTGGGAAATCAGCAGCAAAAGAGCTAACCATTAGCACATTTCATTCATTCTCTCTGCAACTCTGCCGTTTACATGCAGAGAAGTATGTATTTGCTATGCTTTCAAAATAAAAAAAGTATGGACTTTCTACAATTTTTAAAAAGTGTGTACTTCACAAACTTGTAGAAGAGTGACTATTTAATTGACATCGCATAATAGATTGATGCTCTGTTTGTGTATCACTGCTTCATTCATAAGACTAACAGGAACGGAAAGGCTGGTTACCTCTTAAAAAAGCACAGTAAAGAAAACTCTATTTTCACTTTTGAGTATGAGTCTATTATGGAATCATAGTAATAGAAATTCGACAATGTTTCAAAGAGATACGACCTTAAGAATGAATTTAGCTATGTTGGTAGACAGGTGTGTCCCATTGTGAATATTAGTAAATACACAGTAGAACTTTTAAGTTTAATTTTAAAAAATTCAAATTACCAGTCGAGTACTAATCTATTGGCTCTATCTAATAGGTTGGGCCGCACAGCTGACTTTTTGGTATATGGGCAAGGACAACAGAGAAGGGCTGTCATTGAGGCAGTCCGACTACTGGATAATGAGAACAAAGGAACTAATAGTGAGTTTTGTAAGCTCAATGAAATGCCTGATGTAAAGTCTCCCAATCAATTCAAGGATAAGTCAAAGAAGTGGCTGAAGTTTGTAACCCAGGTTTATTATTATTTTTTTCTAATTGTTTTTAAGGGTTTTTATATTTTAAAACAATTCTTTGCAATAAATAAACAATACAAGATGATTTCAGTTTTTTCCCCCACTCATATAAGCAATGCATCTGCTTTAGAAAAAGTATTTATCCTGAAATGGTTTGATATAATTTCTGTGACCAAATATCATCTCTGAAGTTAAGACACCTTTTCTTTTAATATGGTTTGAAATCTTAAATCGTGAATAAATGTATCATCTCTGCAGACTGATCTCAAATTTTTTCTTGCTGCAGGCTAAAGCTTCTGGAAGGACAACTGAATACTACTCTAAAGTTGGCAACAAGATGGGAGTAAGCCAAAATCAAACATTTTTATTTCATTGTAGTTTTAAAATGTTTGTGGTTTACCATGCTAATCTTGGAAGTGCACCAGGCTGCAATTCTTGAGAAGTACAGTGACATATTAAAATCTTGCAATGCTTTGGATTACCATGACTTGATCAGTTGTTCCGTGAAGCTCATAACTGACTTTCCAGAAGGTTTGGATTAGTGATTTATACTAACTGAAAGATGAAACATAGAAATGTGACTATGCTACCAATCTACCATTTACAGATATCAACTCTATTTCTGTTTTCTTTGCATGAAGTATCCAAGGACTGCCAAGAATCATGGAAAGCAATAGTAATTGATGAGTTTCAGGATACAAGTGCCATGCAATATGGCCTTTTGCTGATACTTGCATCCCACAAGAGAATTACTGTTATTGGTGATGAAGATCAAGTATGTTCTACTTCCGAATATGCTTTCTCTAGGAATTTGGGGAATCCAATTCTTTCAAGTTTCAACTTATCTCTTACTTTTGAATTTACTGTTATTTATTGTACACAGTCTATTTTCAGTTTTAATGGAGCTGATGTTTCTGGATTTGATTCATTTCGAAAAGATTTTCCAGTGCATAAAGAGGTCTGCCTGTTCTCTAATGGTCCAATTTACTATTCCACTAGTTTTCATTAGTTTGGTAGTCTTTGACTTGATGAATAGGGATCATGACTAGCTTCACCATAAATTTACATACTATCTTCATTTAGGTTAGACTTGATAAAAATTATCGATCCACTCGTTGCATTGTGGAAGCTGCATCATCTCTCATCCAACATAATTTGAGACGGTGCTGGTCAAAACATGTTCTAACAGACAATTCTTCTGGACATAAGGTAGTCTTTTTTGCAAGTGGTTTCTATGGTAAACACTTTGGTTGAAGTATGTCATGTTTACAACTGTGATGTTTCAGATAACTATCAAGGAATGCTGCAACGAGGATGCACAGTGTGCATTTGTTATAGATAAAATATTAGGAATTATTTCTGATAATTCATCTGCCAAATCTTCATTTGGCAGCATTGCTATTCTCTACCGGAGGCAGGCAAGTACGAATTAGAAAGAACAAACATTCATTTCTTAAAAAAATAATCTGTGATCTTCCTAATATTTTCATGGCTTTTTGTTTTACAACAGGTGTCAGGAAAAATATTTCAAGTGGCATTCCGTGATAGAAAAATTCCATTCAACATTCATGGTGTGGCCTTCTATAGGAAAAAGGTAGACAATTTATCTTTATTAATGTTTCATCTATTATACCTATGTTTATTATTCAGCAGTGGTCAAAATAATTTTCATGAATATTCCACAACTATGAATAATGATGTAGCACTGGTGACTACCTTTTTGTGGCTTGAGTTCTCTTGATTTATTAGGCTTTGTTAGGATTGGTAGTGAGACTACCTACCTCTTGCCTAAATTAAATGGGCAATGACCTCGGTCCTCGGTCTTTCCTAATATATATATGTAATGTGATATTCCTTCACATGCATTCAATCGGTTGTTGACTTGCAACACTATTAACAGGTGATCAGGGCAATAATTGCTATGCTCAGAACAACACTGCCTGGATGTGATAGTGCTTCATATCGACGAATATTTAAAGCTTTACTCCCTTTTGATAAAGATGAAAAGAAGAAGGTTCTGAATTTGTGTCTTATTTGAATTATTTATGTAGTCATAGTCCTATTTTTATCTTATACTTCTTCACTTCTTCTCTGTCAATAAAGGCCTTTCTGTTGATGTTTTTTATGGTCCAGATAATTGAACACATTGAGAAAGTTTCTGCTATAAGAAACTGTAGCTTTCTTTCTGCTGCAAGTGACATATTTGGTGCAAAAATATCTGGTACATTCAAAAGGTTTATTCTAGAACCCCATGCTCTCATACGTCTTAACGTCTTATTAATACTATTTAACTTAATTTTACTATGTTTGTATTAATTGATGAAGAGCTACTATTGCACCATATCAAACTCTTAATGTAGTTTGATAATCATTTTGATTTGTGGTTAGAACATATTGTGATAGTTTCATTGAAATACCGTATTGTCATATCCTTAATCTTTGGCTTCTTTGTACAGTTTCATGTCTTCATTCTTTGGCTACTAAGCTGCAATTTACTTATAAATGATGTCTATGAGTACTTATTTCTGGATTGTGACTTACAACAGGCGTCAACTTACCCAAGGGCGCAAGGTGTTAATCACTCTTGACATGATTTCAAAGCTTGTTCACAGGGTAACACATAATTCGGTTTTTACATGTATAATGATTTTAATGAGTATCTTGATATTCAGGTGTTTTTTCTTTTTTGCAAAGATTTTCTATTTATATCACAGTAATATTGACTATCCTAGGAGTATCTTTTCAAACAATGAAGGTGGCTCTGCATACAACTTTATCCATACTTGCCTAAATTGGTTTGAATGAAACTCTGGTAATTTTACTAGTTGATGCTTGCAGGAACAATCAATTTCAGCTGTCATTACTTCAGTGGCAAACATGATACCTCAGGTTGGTTATCTGAATTCAAATATTAAGCACATTGCAGAAATGTTGATGAGAGAAACTATATGCATAATAATAATTAAACTAAATTGTCAAATAATTCTATCAAAGGCTATCTGTTACCATAATTTGAAAATAAAATTTCTTGTGCCTTTGCATATGCTCTTCTGTCTTGTAGAAATACCTTCTTGAACAGCGGGCAGTGGTTGACGTGGATGGAAGGAAATTACTTAATGAAGATAATGATCTTAGATCTGTAAGTAGATATTCTTCTTCTTCATGCACTTGTTATTGTAGTATCCACAAGTAATAATATGAGAAAGCTTCAGAGTTAAGAAATCCTAGATGGAGAAACTGTGAGAGAAATCATCTCACAGGACCACATATTTATATGTATTCATAGTACAAAATTAGTTTTTGTACTACTATATATACATGGATTTCTAATTAATGGAGATCCTTCAGTCAATGCTAGATTGACTCTGAAAATGATCTTAGATCTATAAGTGCCTATTTCTTTCTTCATGCGCTACTTACTTCAATATTCACAAGTAATATTTCTGAATATAAAGACTGGACTATTGTTTCTTTTGTTTGGACATAGATATATTTGCCTCTTGTATCAACGCCTTGTGTAAATGCATCTAAACTTTCTTGTGCAATGGTTCAGGTTCTTCAGTATTTGTTGGATGACGTATCTGATTTTTTGAGAACCCAAACTAATACTGTAGAAGGAGAAAGTGACTGTATAAAAGAAGGGAAAGGCTGTGTTAATGTTCTCAAAAGTTTTATTGATTACATATCTGAACGAGAGACAGAAAATTTCCGTGCCAGGAGACTTGAAAATAAAGATTCTGTTACCCTTACTACAATTCATCAGGTTTTCCCATTTATTCTAAATGCCACATTTCATTTTCTCCTTGAATTTCACTCTTGCATAACTATATTTATGATTCTAGTGGCTTACTTTCTTTTGTTTTATGTTTTATGTGCATAGTCAAAAGGCTTAGAGTGGGATACCGTTTTCATTGTGAAGGTAATAATAAATAAATATTCGTTTTCCCTTTGATATTATGGATGTTTCATTGTTTCTCTATGCATAAATATTGGCATATGGCAATAGTTGATAAGTTTGACCTTTGACATTTGCTGCTGAAGATGATCTTTCATTTTTTCAAGATATAATTTCTGTATTTTTTTATTCTTGAAGTTAATAATGACTTATTCAAATTTTTAATCCATAAACATGCATTTCGATAATCAAGTATGCGAAATACTGGTAAAATTATTGGTCATAATACTATCAAACATAGCCACATATTTTGGTGTAGGCTTGGCTTATGAAAAGAAGGATGGAGGTTTTAAAAGTGGGAGTTGATTTTGCTTCACTTGTTTCAAGTGAAAAGATTCCCATGTTAATCTGTTTTCTTCCCAATTGGATGTCTGTCTTTCTGTTCCCTTCTTAATTTGCTTTGGACCAATATTTCAGGCAAATGATTCTGAGATTCCCTTGCTACATGAATTTAATGGAATTACAAATGAAAATGCCAACTCTTTAGAGGTAAGCCTACTCTAGTCTAGAATTATAATGGTGGAAAGTAGTTTGGTTTAGGTTTAAGTTCAATGCATACTTATGTGTTCTGTTACTAAAACTTGTTTTTTGTTTTCACTACGACATTTTTACCTTTTTGCTTTACAAAATATTAGGAGGAGAGACGCTTACTTTACGTGGCAATGACTCGTGCCAAGAAAAAACTTTTTATTTTACATGTATTAATGGACTCGAATTGGCAGGTAGAGTACAATAATATTGTTTAACCTGATATGCAATGCTCTTTGATCGTTTCTGAAATGTAATTGCACCTACTTTCAGGTTCTTCAACCATCACGCTTTTTAAAAGAAATTCCTCGACATCTATTGGAAGTCCAGGTGATATTCTTTTCATGTTTTAGAATTCAGATAACATTATTATTACTCAGTATCTAATATTGCACTGGTTTTGAGTATGCATTTTTATTTTCTTTTGAGCAATACAATAAAGATCATGTCACTGATGCTTTTTTTTTTTTTTTCTCTGTAGGAAGAGGAAAATTTAAGAGGTTCAAAAACAACTAATCAACAACAAATGGATGAAAAACCTCAGATTGGTTCCCCAAAAAAGATGTTATCCTCTGATGATAACCCAAGGCTATACGATTCTTCCAATGATCCAGTGGATGAAGCACCCAAAGATTCAATAGAAACATGCAATTCTAACAATTTCCTAAGAAGGTCCTATTAATATTTGATAATGACTATCACAGGAGAAACAATAAATGCAGTGCTTTTGGACCACAATTTTCATATTGTTTCTATATTATGGCTTTTCAGATTCAGCACAGAAGACCGTGCTGTGGTTTCCCATTTATTCCACAAGTGGGCGAAAAAGCCTGCATTTCAGGATCCAAAGAGGTTACTCAGTAAGGTGAAATCTCACTCATCTTTTGTGTTCATTATCAGTTCCTCATAATGTCATTGTTATGAATGTATGTTTACCTACATATGTTGTGTATCTCAAATGACGGCTTGTGAGTCATCTCATTCTGCTACAGGTAGGTTTTGTCATTGATGAGCGGCTGAGAGGCAAAAAGATCTCACATAAGGTTGTATTCCTTTCCTCACAGTTCTGGAATATCTCGTGCTTTTCCTACTCGGTTTCATTTTGTTCTACATGGCTAATTTCAGCAACCTATCTTAGTATTGGCTCAATGAATTTGCCAGGATGTATTGTGTGCCTTGAAGTCTGACTTGGGGTGTGAGGAAGCTTTTCATTATGCTGAATATGTAAGTTCATCCTAAGTATTAGCAGCCACTCCTATTTCCCCAGTGCATCATTGACTTGTGCACAAGGATAGATTCTGAAAATCAGAAAGTTTTCATTTTCAATCAGGTTCTTAAGTGGGAGCAAATCCCTGCTGACAAGCGTGCTTATTTGATGAGAGAAAAACAGGTACTCTTCATTCATAAATCATAATGCTGTTCATTTTGTAAGTACTGCATAGTGCATACTCCATTATTTCATTGAATTTCTTGGTCCTGCAAAATGTTTAGATATCCCCCTGCAACCTCATCACAGTTTAAGAAACTTATTGTTTCAGCAACTTTCTGCAGTGCTACTGTTGTCTTCCTAAATGTCTTTTCTCATGTCATTTAGGAACATTTCCAAAAACTGAGAGTTGAGAATTCAATGAGTTCATCAGAACCAACTCCTAAACAGGTACTAATAGTTTTGTCAATTCATAGAGAAATAGTTTTCGAGTTGGGTGTTGAGTTTCTTACCCCCTATTTGATGCAGATTGCTTATCTTCAAAGTTTGGGGTGTACTGTGGCTCCTACATCTCGTCTCCATGCATCACGTTTGATTGAAGAATACAAATCACTGTAATGCCAACAGATCTAAACTGATTCTCAGGTACACTGATTGAGAAATACAAAATGCAGTAAGAAAAGACTTGACAGGTAACTGATTCTCAAATATACTGAGTGATGTTTTTTACCAGCCTGGTGATCTTAAAATAGTATGTGTAAATGGTACAGTTTTGATCACATTCATTCAACTTTAATATATGAGTTGTTTTATCACACCACCGAGTCCACTAAATATCAGTATCACTCATCATTGCCAGCATTTGATTTGGTTCGCAAACAGTTTATTAATTGCAAAATTCTCAAAATAACGTTGAAGAACTTTTTATAGACATACATTTTGACCTAAAGATTTGTCCAGAATCTTTACATCTAGGAGCACTAGAGCTATATGAGCTTCCCATTTAGTCGAATGGGTCAATTCGTGGGTCGTGCTCGCTTGCCATAGCCATCCCAGTACAAAGACATGTAGGGCACATGACCTGCAAAGTTAAGGATGATCAATAAATGTTGAACCATTCCTGTTCAAGCTTGATCTTTTGGTTGATAACTGATTACTTCTATGAATAATCTTTTAGGTCACTTATCCCATATGAACAGAACCCATCATACATCAGATTTAAGAAAACACGCCCCCTAAGCTAGCATAGAACCAAATTCTTTTTACACATACCTTCCCTGAACCCGAGCAGTTTGTGCATCTTTCTGTTTTAGGTGGTGATAGTGGCTGATCTCCACGATTAACTGTGGAGACAGGTTCAATAAGGACTAGTGATCCAGTGCTTGAACAGCGAGCACATGCAAGATACCCTGTGTATTATAAACGAAGTTTCATAAGCACCAATTTGAAAACTGTACTTGCACCTCTTATGCTCCTGCTGTTTCACATTGCAATATTTGTATCTTAATTTGAAAACTGGAAATTTTTCTGTTTCATGATGAAAATCATCATACTGAAGACGCACCTGTTCCTAAACAGTACTTGCACCTCTTATGCTCCTGCTGTTTCACATTGTTTATTTCAACTACCATCAAGGCAGAGATTACCCCGACTGCTCCACCGGAGAAGGATGCCACAATGGGGTCCACGTCACTACAGCGTTTATAAAAGAACCTCTCAATATTTTATGAATATAGGAGCACTAGATACTATCCTCAAACTAAATAGACCACACCATATGCCTCGTGATTTGCAGAAGAAAATAAATTTACTCCATAAGTATACATCCGGCAGGGCATTACCTTAATTGCATCGGAAGGTGCATGCTGCGAATGAAATCAGCGTACGAGGTACCTCCTAAGCCCAATTTTAGTTCCAACTGAAATACACAACAGGAAGGCATCACATGGGAGAATGATATTTTACTAACATGAATGCAAACTTAGTTACTAACTTTAACTTTTGGAACCTAGAATGATATTTTACTAACATGAATGCAAACTTACAGTAGGTGCTAGCAGTCCGCCAAAAAGCATAACTCCGGCTATGAGAGAGAAACAAGTGGCATAATATTGTTTAAGATTTGCGGATGTCTGCAAGCATATACATGTTAACCAAGTGCAGTGTACTTTAGTAAGACGACATTGATGTTTTCACTTAAAAGGGTAATCTCTTAATTCAAAAGTTGAAGACAGATAGTATTTAGATAACAAAGGTATGTTCTCAATTGCTACAAAAACATTCTTAGAGGTCAGAAATCTTACCAGAGGAGGCAAAAAAGGAATGAACGAAGGAAAATTCGGAAGTTCATTTTCTTGCTTTTCATTAAGAATCCCAAGCTCGGCATTCTTAATTCGTTGCTGTATTCTCAGCCTGCGGACCTACAAAATGTTGAAGATATCTACTTTTAACAATAACATGCTGAACTATACTAGATTCAAACTGTTTGTGCCTAAAATGATCATGAACACCCTCAGCTTCTATAGTTCCATAAAAGAATTAACTTTTTACAGGTAGTTGTGCTGCCCAGCCAAGTTGGACAGGTTCATAACCACAAGGTTCGAAGTTCAACTGAGGCCTTTAGTTTATATATATATATATAATGAAAAAACTTTAACTTCTGATCCAGCAATCAGCCAATCACTCTTTTGTGCTTACAGAAAACTAAAATTTGCTGGAGAAATTTACAAATTGCTTGATTGATTAGGTTACATGATAGAGCTTCAAATTCATTCGTTTTGATTGATTGCAGAGACTCACCTCTTCCATATGCAAAAATATTTTATTCCGGCGACTCCGAATATTGTCTTGAATTTCTTTCAATTCCATTTGAGCAAAGTCCTGCACTGTCTCAGGCCCTTCTATAATGCAAAACCTTCAAATTTCAAATAAAAATCAGTAAAGCTAACCGCTCAAGTTCTTCCTACTTTTTCCAAAAACAACAAATCATCTGTAAGAAATTACCCGGCTGCGTTTTTATCGGGTGATTCAGTGTCGAGAGATGAAGAAAAGGAGGAGGAATCGGCATCAGCGGCCATGGGGCGCAATCTGACTCTGGATTTGAGCCTTCCATGAAGATGATACCGGGAACTGTGGAACGGCGAAGTGGAGAGATGAAACGGCGTCGTGGAGGACGACAGCGACAAGATTCTACCTGAATATACCATTTCAGAGAAAAGAAGAAGAAGAAGAGCTCTGAGATTAACGTCGAGCTCAAGCTGTATATATATTCTGTTGGTGAAATAAGAGAGAGAAAGAGACGAGACAAAGAAAGTATCAAACTTCAGTGCGGCTTCAAATGGTGGGGCATTTTTCGCTCAAATAAATTACTCCATTTATCCCTTCTTAAAATATTGTGACACTTGTCTACACAATTGTTATATGGAGCATGGTTGATTTTGATACAAAAAATTTGTAACTTCAATCTTCGGTTAACACATTATGTGCCAAAGACCTTGTGGTCAAGCGGCACCCGGTATACATGGGCATGGGAGTGGGTTCGAATCTTAATGGAGACATCTATTGACTCTTTGTGTTTCAGTAGGTTGGGAAAGTGACTCTTTGTGTTATACAAACACAGAATCTGAATGTTATTTTTGAACCAAAATTTATAATGCAAGGTAGACCCTGACCCATGGTATAATTTGCATTGTCTACATTTGATAGACCCTGACCCATGGTATAATTTGCATTGTCTACATTTGATATTTTCATTTCCATGGTATAATTTGCATTGTCTACATTTGATATTTTCATTTCAGTAGGTTGGGAAAGTGACTCTTTGTATTATACAAACACAGAATCTGAATGTTATTTTTGAACCAAAATTTATAATGCAAGGTAGACCCTGACCCATGGTATAATTTGCATTGTCTACATTTGATATTTTCATTTAGTGAAATTAATTCAAATTTTATTCTGACGCGTTCACAGAGTTTGACTTATATTGAGTTTAAAAACTTGGGCCAAAGCTTTTTAAGCTGGCATATTTAAACTTCCGACTTTGTAATGGTATTAATTAGAGCCGTCAAAACGGGCTTAACCCGCCGGACCGGCCCGTCCCGCCCCTATTTAGGTAGGGGGCGGGTTTCGGAAATTGAAGCCCGCCAAAGAGCGGGTTTTTTTGGCCCGTCCCGCCAAGGCCCGCGGGCCGCGGGCTGCCCGCTATCTTCTTTATATATATATATATATATATATATATATATATTACTACATTACTACATATTTGTCATGTATTATTATTGTTATGTTACTAATATGATATGTATATATGTATAATCAATTATGTAATGTTTAATGTTTGATGAATTATGTTTTATG
This sequence comes from Ipomoea triloba, assembly GCF_003576645.1. Lineage (NCBI taxonomy): Eukaryota > Viridiplantae > Streptophyta > Magnoliopsida > Solanales > Convolvulaceae > Ipomoea > Ipomoea triloba. Next base: position 26,086,810 of record NC_044927.1, read on the forward strand.
TGAGTTATGTATAAGTTATTTTAAGTATTTTTTTTTTTATGTACAAATGATAAAATTTTAGAAAAGGAGTAATAAATTAACAATTTACAAAATAAAAAATAAAAAATAAATGGCGGGGCCCCGCCTAGCCCGCGGGGCGGGGCGGGCCAACAAAACTCAAGCCCGCCAAAGAGCGGGCTTTTTTTGGCCCGCCCCGCTTAGACCCGTACCCCGCCCCGCCAGCCCGTATTGACAGCTCTAGTATTAATCGTTAATAACAATTTTATTATTAAACATCAATGCATTATCAAATAATATTTGAAAAATTATTCACTATTGTGGTCTTTGGTGTCTCCTATAAATGCAGGCTATTTTGATTGTATTACGTGGTTGAAGAGAGATTGAGAGAATGAACAAAATTTTAGTTTCTTCTAAAGTTCACATCCTTTTCTTTTATAGACAGCAGAGTCAACGACACTGGAGTTTTTCTTATGTATTGTATCTTTAATATTGTTGTATATTAGCATGTAAATATTACTAGTCTGGTTGCGAGCACTATTGTACATGCACTTGAAAATTTATAGGACAATTGAGATACACTCTGTGATTTATCTCCACTACTATTAAAAACAAGGGCGGTGATAGCCCTTAAGAAGTACGAACATTAACTTTAGTTGTACACTTTATTAATTAATTCAAAATTGGATTACAAGAAACCGTTTTAAAATTTTATTTATATAGAACCAAACTCTTTTCATATAGGATAACCCCAAGGTTCCAAACTATCTATTGATTGTCTTGGTTTGAGCTAGTCAACTATGAACAATCCATATTTGACTTACCTCATGTAGTCTTTTGCCGGATAATGTCACATCCTTGTAATCACATTCGGTCCTTCACCGACTAAATCACACCCTTATGGTTATTTTCTGGTAGCGGTTGTGAATTTTTATTTTTTATTTTTTATTTTGTAAATCAATGTATACAATAATTAAACATTTGACATAGGGTGGACACAAATAGTTGAGTGAGAAATGAGTGGTCGTGAATTAGGTCATGGTCTCATGGATGTTTGTTTCCTAGTGTTACCTTTGAACCCCGAAATAAATGGGAAGTGGACAGTTCGAGTGGGGATGCACTAATATATGGTACACATTGCACTTGGTGTCTTAGTTAGGTGTGGGGCTCCCACCCATAAATGGTGAATGGATAAGTTGGATTTTTTTTCCCATTCGGAATGAAAAAACTTGTCACTGTATTTTTCAAAAAAAAAAAAAAAACTTGTCACTGTGATTGGGTAACACATACATTCAATCCCATCTTATCATATAAAAGCTTTTAATAAAAATATGGTGTATGTGGTCGTCTAACAATATATGATTCTTTTCAATTTACTTGACAATTTTTATAGTATATTTCTCTAGATTGTAACAAAAAAAAAAAAAAGTAGAATAGTAGAATAGTCCCTCCCAAACGTAACGTCACTACAGCCCAACTTGACAAAACTGTAGAATGGCAAGTCACCGTGACTCCACTTATTAACAAAAGCTAAACGTGCTTTTGTTCATTGCACACAAAGAGTATCATCATTTTGAGAGATTGGTCCCACACGGCTACACTATCGTTGGTGAGACTCGATCATTATTCTCTAGCTAATAGTCTTGTTTGCCGTGATTTCTTGATGATGTTTGATAGGGAATATACACCAGCTTTACCTCCCTATACGTTCATGTTCTCGTTTTGTGATTAGGTCAATGCCAAATGGTTTGGGTCAAGGTCAAAATCAGCAGACCAATTTTTAGGCCTATATATATTTGATTATATATATAGAATATTTGATTATATATAGACATATTTTTCGAAATATATATATATTTCCGTGTGTTTATATGTATATATTATTATTTTTTTGTAAATTCAACTTATTATTCAACAGAATCTAGGTAATATCTCATATTTTTTATCTGTATTTTTATTGCTAATATGATTATATATATGTTAAGTTTAAAATACGGTTCATCAAATTTTACCATAATAAATTATCTCAATTATGCTATAACACCGTTAGTATGGTAATAATTGATTTCAATATAATTTACAATAAGTATTTTAACAGTAGCTTTCACCTAACAAAAATCAATTATTCTCTAAACTAATTCAAATCGAATTATCAAAACGTAATAACCCTAATTATGTTAGGAAACTACCAAAAAAAAAAAAAGCCTATTATGATTAACAGACATCTCTAAACTAAACCCTAATTGCTAAAATTTGGTAACAATACACCGCCTTAAACCTACTTCTAACGACTATTTAAACCCTTAAAATTGTGATTCTATCATTATTTATTGAAGTTACACCCAATTCAAAGTCTCTAAGACCAGTAGCGACTTTCACTATGAAAAAGGTATATTCATCACAATTTTGACTTAGTTTCTTCTTTTTTTGTGATATTTGCATAATAAAGTTGTTGATAATAATTATTAAAATATCAACACATTTTTAAAAATATATATAATTTGTCTCTTCAATTAGAGGTGTTATATATATGTGTGTGTGTGTGTGTGTGTGTGTGTGTGTCGATAAATCGATTCTAGTGCGGTTGGGATGCTCATGTGCAGTTGTGTGGTGAGAGGAGAGTCATTGATCTTGCCAAAATCGACGTCCAAGATTAACAACTGTTTAAAAAAATACGCGGTGGCAATTTAATTTGGTCATTTTCCATATGTGTTAAACTTAAGGTGCGCGATTTTTGTGCTTAAGGTGCGTATGTTTTGTGCTTAAGGTGCGTGGTTTATGTGCTTTGTGCATCAGTGTCGATCTAAAGCTTTAGGTGCGTGGTTTTTCTTCTTTAAGGTACATGATTTTCCTTCTTAAGGTGCATGTGCGTCGATCTAAAGTTTTAGGTGCGTAGTGTTTTTGCTTAAGGTGCATCGTTGTATCACTTAAGGTGTGCGATATTAATAGATAAGGTGCGCCATTTTAACACTTAAGGTGTGTTGTTCTAAAACTTAAGGTGCGTGTTTCTATCATTTAAGGTGCATCATTTTTAGCTTATGCTTCTTCCTTTTAGACATACGTTTTTTTATTTATTTATTTTCATTGATTTGAGTTGTTGATCTAGTTTTGATCAACGGCTCAGATCTAACTGCACCTAAGACATCTTCCGTGCTTGAACCATTTTCAAGTGAAAAATGAGGTTAGATCTGAGTCATTGATCAAATTTTGATCAACGGCTTCAATTAATAAAAATTTTTAAAAAAAAAAAAATCACATCAAGAAGGAACCAAGCAACTTAACCTTAAACATGAAAATAGCTGTCCCTATTTGACTTAAAACATAACATCCAACTTTTTGTAGTACTCCATATTATATTTAGGGTATATTTGAAAACCAAGAAAATAATTTCTAAAAAATGTTTTATAGAAAATGAGTCTTTTTCTAGAAAACTGTTTGTTTGGTTCATTTTTGAAAAAATGAACAGAATTGTATAAATAAATTTATTTATTTTTGTTTTGAATATATCAAAATAACTAACCAAAGTCTTGCAATTGAAAATAACAAACCAAGATAATAAAAGTTTTACAATCCACAATTACGAACAAATATTACTAACCAAAGTGTTGGTGGTGACGGCGAAGACGACGATGGAAGCGGTGATAGTAATGGTGGTGTGGACGTGTGGTGGTGGTAGTGGTGATTTGGGAATTAAAAAATAACTTCCCAAAAAGAGTGAAGTTCATTTTTTATCGAGAAAATATCATCACTCTTCTTCCTTTCTCTTCTTCCGGGGGATGGGGGAAGAGAACCCCTGGGAGGAGGGGACAATCGTTCTCTGACTTCTCTCCCCCCATCCCCCCTCCTCTTCCTCCTCCTCCTTTTGTCTCCACTAGAGACGAAGGAGGAAGGGGGGAAGAGAATGCCGGCCACCCGACCTCCTTCGTCTCTGTCGGAGAAGAAAGAGGAGGGTGGGGGCTCTTTTTTTTTTTTTTTTTTTTTTTTTGTTTTAAATTTNTTTTTTTTTTTTTTTTTTTTTTGGTTTTAAATTTAAAAAATATTAAAATAATTTTTAAAATAAAAATTAAATAAATTAGTCAGTCATTGGTGGCTTAGCCGGAAATTTGTCCTAAAAATTTAACGACATGACCAAATGTGATACAAATTGAATAATCATGCATTTAATTTGAAAATGTTAATAATCAATGATCAAATGTGATACAAATTGAATAGTTATGCATCTAATTTGAAATTTGTAATAGTGAAGGACCAAAATTAATACATGTATTATAGTCGATGGACTAAAAATGATATTTTCTTTTTTTTTATCAAATATACTCATTTTTCTTTTGACTCACCTAAAAGTTCGAAAAATAATTTCTGAGAATTATTTTTTTGGGTTCCCAAACACACCTTCAAACTAACTTATTATTATTATTGACTCTGTTACAATGTAGTATTTGTTTGTATCTACATTATTAACCTAATAAAACATAAAGAATCGTGGTGTCACTAGACCAGAAGATCTTGGCCGAAAATAACTTATCATAATAAGTCCAATTGTTGAATTGGGTTCATTAATTAGCTATCTACGTGGTTTTTTTTTTTTTTTTTTTTTTTTGTATTTTTGTTTTCCAGAACCAAGAAACAAGTACCAAGGTGACAAGGTCCAAGAAAATCTCTGTGGGTATATTTCAGACAGGGACTCAAATTTCACATTTTGTAGACTGAAGAAGACTCCAACATACCGTGGATGTAGTGGCTGTAATGGCGGCGCTATAATGTTGGAGGAGACGCTCTTCATTTTTCACTGAATTCTTGCGTGGTGGCGTAGTGGCGTAGTGGCCTCGGGTGTCGAGTCCTGGCAGGTGATATTCTCCGGAATTTCTAGGGTTCTAATCCCTTTCTTCTTCTTCTTAAAAGTAGTTTTATGCACGCAACTTCTTCTTCTTCCCTTACTTTAAGTAAGTATACTTGAGTGTTCTTGTGTTTAAACAGTTCTGTGCTTGAATTATTGTAGATTGGTTGAATTTGGTAATGAGTTCTGTTTGTTTTCACATGATTTCTGGGGTTTTGTTGTTTGAAATAATGATTTCTTTAATATTTCAACGTTTATATTTTATGTTGAAGCTAAGTTTTGGATTGCACTGTATATGATTCTGGAATGTAGATACATATTGCATACATTGGTGACGAGTTTCAGAACAATGAGAAGTCCAGAGTCAAGGAAACCCTGGAAGAGAAGCTATGATCGTTTTGACGATGATAACCGCCGTCCGAAATTTCAGCCCCATTTCAAGCGGCGGCGGAGGGTTGAAAGATACGAAAAGTATCGTGACCGTTATGCATCTAATTCTGGAATCCGTGAGAGGAGTGGTGGGCGTTTTACTGAGAATTATGGGTCCAGGAGCTACCATGCACCCTGCAGAGAGTTTAGTGATGGTGATGGGAGATTGGATTCCAAGGAGAAATCAAATGATGGAGTTCCTTTAGAACATGGTACTGATTTGGGCGAATTGAAAAGCTCGTCTCAGCAGTCTCTATCGCGGTCATGGGACAGGAGGGCTTCAGAAGGCAGGGAGAAGGCTTCCATTCCCCGGGAAATGTCTCAGCAGTCTCGGTCGTGTTCATGGGAAAGGCGATCATCAGATGGCCGGGAGAAGGTTTCCTCTTCCCGGGATGTTTCTTTGCAGAATGTGGTTAGTCAGAAGTCTAAGGTGGAACCAAAGCCATCAATAGATAGAGTACGTGATCGTTCTTTTGGAAATGAAGTAGAGATTAAGAGGGATATGGTTGGGTTGGAAGTGCCAAAGAACAGACTGCAGGGGAATGTTCTCAGAAGTCCTGCAAATCATACGGGTGATGCTTTCCATGGACCTCGCAGAAGGTTTGATGATAGTGATTGGAGATTAGCTGTCAAGGCTAAATCAAATGATGTGGATACAATTGAAGTTCCTTTAAAACATGGTGCTGTTTCTGGTATGTTGAAAAGTTCGTCTCAGCTGTCTGTGTTGCCTTCACGGGAAAGGCAACCTTCGAAAGGCGGGAAGAAGGTTTCCTTTCTCCAGGAAATTTCTTTGCAGGATGTGGTCAATCAAAAGTCTCAAGTGGAACCGAAGCCATTATCAGGCACAGTCGAGAATGCAGCTCATGAAAGGGCTGTGACTTTAACAAAAGTCCCCAAGAATGTTGCGAGGGAGAATTCTCTTAAATGTCATGCACCCGGTGGGAATCTAGTCAGTGAGAAATCAAATGCAGCTACTTCAAAGAACACAGTGGATAGTCATGACCCGATCATAGAAGTTACAACTGAAGTCAAGAGAATGGTTGGTTTGAAGGTGCTGAAGAACACATCAGAGGAGAATTCTTCCAAATGTCAAAGAGAAAATGGTGATCTCAGACACCAAGACGATGAGAAAATGGTAAGGAGTAACCAAAAATGTAAGATTGCTGAGGAAATGGATGTTATTGGTTTGGAGTCTTCCCCTGCTAAGCAGCTAAGCACACAAGTCACAGATTGTGAAGCAATTCCAGGAAACTGTGGGCACCAAGAACAAGTGGGGTTTCAAGATTTGTTCAGTGAAAAAATCATAGTAGTAAATACACAAGGAGAGACCAGGGTACCGGAAAAGACTTTAAACAATGATGAGCAACATTATTTCTTTTATGTTGCTGATCATGGGCTAGCTGATGACCGTATTCAGAAATTGAAACAATTGAAGGATGATTGCATAGTTCTTATTTCTGATAGATACCATGTACATGATTCTCGGAAAAGAGTAATGCGGACGCTAGATCTCTTCAAAGATGTGTACGCAGTACGTTTCAAAACATATAAAGCAGAGCAAAACCATGGAAGTGCTATTCAAAGTACTGATGTGAGGACAGCAATGGCCCTCAAGCATGAGGGAAAATGGGTAAATTATGAAGGTAGGGTCTTTGTTGGGAATGTTCCTGGAGTTTATATTGGTGACAAGTTTCGGTTTAGAGCTGAACTTGTCATTGTTGGCCTTCATCGCAAATTTTATGACGGCATAGATTATGTGAAAATTCAAGGAAAGAACTATGCAACCAGCATTGTGAATTCTGGTCGTTACGATAACCGAAGTATATCTCCAGACAGTTTCATATATGTTGGTCACGGTGGAAACCCGCGCATTGCAGGCAATGTACCAGTGGATCAAAAGCTCAAAAATGGTAATCTTGCCTTGAAAAACAGCAGTGATAAAGGAGTACCAGTAAGGGTTACTCGTGCACGTTGCGTGCGGGATGAACACTCCACTACCAAAAATAATAAGAGATACATTTACGAGGGGCTGTTTGTTGTGACAAGGTATTGGAAAGAGAGTTCAGCGCGACATGGTAAAATGGAATTCATGTTTGAACTGCACAGAATGCCTAACCAACCAAGCTTTACTCCCGAAATGTCTGTCAGGCCAAGAAGGGTAGGAACTCGGTTTCATCGTCAAGCATTAAAAATGGGGAGGAGACCATTTGGCATAATAGGCAAACGTACCCGTGAAGTTTTTAAGACCTCACTGCACTGCCAGGCAGTAGAACGTGTCGTGATAGACGATGTGTCTCAGGGAAAGGAGAACTTAGCCATACGTGTTGTGAGTGATATATATGCTGAGAGACCCCTGCCATTCACTTACACTGCAAACATGATATATCCACAATGGTATCGTCCTTGGTTGCCCCTCGGCTGTGACTGCACTAATGGATGCACTGATTCCAAGCATTGCTATTGTGCATTTAGGAATGGAGGTGAGATCCCATACAACACTCGAGGAGCTATCATTAAGCCAAAGGCTGTTATCCATGAGTGTAGTCCAGCCTGCAAATGCCCCCCTTCTTGCAGAAACAGAGTCAGCCAGCATGGTATTCGATACCACTTGGAAATCTTCAGGAAGAAACCGAGCGGGTGGGGTGTTAGGTCTCGGGATTTTATCTCATCTGGGAGCTTCATCTGTGAGTTCGTTGGAGAGTTGATTGACAAGAATGAAGCTAAGCAAAGAATTGGTCACCTTCAATATTTCTGTCCTATTGCCAACTCAGAGAACATAATTGATGCAGCATGCTCGGGGAACGTGGCGAGATTCATCAACAGCAGCAGCTCCTCACCCAACCTGTATGTACAAAATGTGGTGTATGAGGATGATTATGAGGTTGTGCCTCATATCATGTTGTTTGCTTGTAAAAATATACCCCCTATGCAGGAGTTCACATATGATCAAAGTGATGCAAGTAGCATTTGGGGTAGGTCCTCAGTTTCTTGCTAATACACCTACAGAAATGTTGTTTGTGTTCTATATTTGGATTGTATGTATTCTTGATTAGCTCTGTGAAGTTTGGTTTCCAAACATTCACAATTAGACTAATTCATTCCAGGTTCTGTTTTGCCTGCACACATATCACCTTATAGAGTTACAGATTTACAGTGGTGTTTTTGCCTTTTTGGGGTCCTCATCATTTCAATATCTTTTATTTTATTTCCATCTATTAGCTTTATTTAAATTTAAAATTTTTAAAAAAGTTTTCAACTAAATTTTTGAACCAACCACAAAAAGCTAACGTCCCCACTTAATCACAAGTTCTTTCTTTATGGAATATTATCTATTCAAGTATTTAACCAATTGCAAATGATGCATGAGAACCAAATTGAATATTATCTCGTAATTTGTTATATAACCTGCATTATAAATTTACATATCAAATTGACCAATATTCAAAAGATTATATATATATAAATATTAGCCATGGATCTAGTAGGTTTAACTGGTGAAAAAAAGTCAATTTCATAATACTGTTTATAAAATTGATCTTTTTTTTTTCATTTATTTGCTAGTCATTGATCATTGTATATAAACGGATCATATTAGTCCACATTTCTTACAAAATGTTTAGTTCTCACTTGATTTATATATATATATATATATAATTTTGGCCCATTTAATATTACCGAGTAATTATATAGATCAAATTTGGTGTGAGGTCATTTCTGTTAGGAGTTATATAATTGTGTTATGTTAGGACTCTATGTCTATGTATTCTAATATATTGTGTATACGCTAGTTATGATTATTCAATACAGAAATCCTATTCTCATCTGGTATCAGTTGTTCTGGTGACTTTCTTTTCCATGGCCAATACCGGTTCTCGTGACGGCTCTGTTGAGGCTTCCTCCGAGCAGACCGTCTCCGACGTGGCCATGCCTCCGATGTCGGGTTCCTCTCTTTCGTCAGCACACCATTATGTTTCCCATAAGCTCTCTTCTCGTAATTATTTATTCTGGAGAGCACAAATGGTGCCGTTTCTTCGCGGTCAGGGATTGTTGGGTTTCGTTGATGGATCGATTCCTTGTCCGGCGGTTCCCGTTGCTGCTCCTGTCGCTCCGTCCGCTGCTGCGACTGCCGCTGCTCCGCCGCAAGCTTCTGCCTCCTCCGCTGCTGCTGTGCCAGAGTCGACGTCGTCGACTGCAATGTGGATCCACCAGGACTAGGTGGTGTTGTCGCTTCTGATCTCTTCACTTTCGGACGACGTTCTGCATCACGCCCTGGGCAAAGCCACTTCGCGACAGCTCTGGGAAGCAATAGAGTATTCCATGGGTGCTGCGACGCGAGCTAGGGCGCTGAGTCTACTCGGCCAGTTGCAATCCCTCCGTCAGGGCGACGCCTCTGTGTCCGACTACCTTGCGCGTGCTCGGCTGTTGGTGGAGGATCTCTCGTTGGCTGGCCGGGCGGTGTCATTGGATGATCAAAATTTGTATGTATTCAGGGGGTTACGACCTGAATATCGTCCATTGGTGGCTGGTCTGACTCGCGGCGCTCCGATGTCCCTGTCCGAGCTTGCTAATTATTTGAACTCCCAAGAGTTCATCTTTGCCGACGATTTCGCTGATGCTCCTCCGGCAGCAATGGTGGCTCGACGTGGTGGCGGTCGTTCCAGCGGCAGTGGTGTTCCGTTTTCGCACCAGCAGTAGCAGTCCGGCTCCCAAGCCCGTGGCGGTGGTGGTGGTCGATCTCGCTCCCGCGGTCGTGGTCGAGGACGCTCCCGCGGTGGCGTGCGGTGTCAACTTTGTGACGCCGTCGGGCACACTGCCCTGACGTGCTACCAGTTCAATCCGCCGACGTCGGGGCCTCGGGCACACGTTGTTGTGCAGTCGGATGGCGTAGACTCTCTTGCTTCGCATCATTGGCTCCCGGATACGGGGGCCTCCAATCATGCCACTCCGGACTCGGCTCTCATGACTGCTTCTACTGAGTATTCTGGTTCAGACATGTTGCGGGTTGGTGACGGTACAGGTATGCCCATTGTTAGTATTGGTTCTACTTCGGTAGCCACTCCTAATCGTATTTTTCGATTATCTGATGTCCTGCATGTTCCCGGTTTATCTGCGCCTTTACTTTCTGTTCAAAAGTTTGCTCAGGATAATGATGTTTATTTTGAGTTTTATTCTGATCAATTTGTTGTTAAGGATCGTACCACCAAGGTGCCCCTATATAAAGGTCGAGCTTCGGGTGGTCTTTACTCGTGGCCAGTCACTCTGCGTCGTTCTCCTGCTGCTATGGTGGCTCGTGTGTCGTCCTCAGTCTGGCACAATAGGCTTGGGCATCCGCATCTTCGTGTTTTACGTCAAATTCTTAATAATTGTTCTCTTAGTTCTAGTGTTGTTAGTCGTTTATCGTCTATTTGTTCAGCTTGCCAGCTGGAGAAATCGTCTCGATTCCCTTTGCCTCGTACTATTTCTTCTACTAAGCGTATCTTAAAACTGCTGTATACTGATATTTGGGGCCCTGCGCCTTTTCTTTCGTCCACTGGTTTTAAATACTTTGTCTTATTTGTGGATGATTTTACTCGCTATATTTGGTTTTATCCGATGCGTGCCAAAACCGATCTATATGCTATCTTTGAGCAGTTTCGTAGTCAAGTCGAACGTTCGTTTAATTGCAAAATTTTATCTATTCAGTCTGATCTTGGGGGAGAATATAAAAAATTACACACTTGTTTGTCGGCTCTGGGTATTGTTCACAGGCAGTCCTGTGCCTATACTCACGAGCAAAATGGTAGGGTAGAGCGGCGTCATCGCCATGTGGTTGAGACTGGGCTTGCTCTAATGGCTCAGGCATCGGTCCCTACTCGGTTTTGGGACTACGCATTTGAGACCGCAGTTTATCTAATTAATAAAATGCCTACCCGGGTATTGCACGATGATTCACCTCATTTTCGTGTTCATCGTTCCCCTCCTTCTTATTCACTGTTACATGTGTTTGGGTGTCTGTGTTTTCCGTTGTTACGCCCGTACAACCGGAATAAGTTGCAGTTTCGGTCAGCCCCATGTGTGTTTCTGGGTTATCCACCCTCTTTCCGTGGCTATCGTTGTCTAGACTTGAATACTAACAGGGTTTTCATCTGTCGCCATGTGCGGTTTGATGAAACAGTTTACCCGTTTTCTTCAGCTGTGCCTATGCAGGGTGCGCCTACACTGCCTGTGGAGCCTTGGGGAGTTGGGCGTGTTTCAGCTGCTGTGCCTATCTCTTCTGTTGTACCGCCCTCTTTGCCATCTCCTGCATCTAGTTCTCGGACTCTTTCAGATCCGGTTTGTTATGATGTGGGTGTTGTTCAGTCTAAGCCGGTTCAGGGTCGCCGTGTCAAACGCCCGACGGTGCGGACTCATGCCATGGCATTACGAAGCAAATCGCAGTCCAATACTCAGCCGGTGGCTCTGGTTTCTCAGTCTGTACCATTGGAGCCTACCTGTTATTCTCAAGCCGTTGGTTTTCCTGAGTGGCGCGAGGCGATGGACCTTGGGTTTAATGCTTTGTTGCAGAATCAAACGTGGCGGCTGGTTCCATTACAACCTGGCATGAATGTTGTTGGCTGCAAGTGGGTGTTTCGTGTAAAACGGAAGGCTGATGGGTCGATAGAGCGTTACAAGGCGCGTCTAGTTGCTAAGGGCTTTAATCAGGTGGCTAGTAAGGACTTTTTTGAGACCTTCAGTCCTGTGGTTAAGCCTACCACGGTCAGGCTCTTGCTCTCTTTAGTTGTCTCTCACGGCTGGCATATTCGGCAGTTGGACATTCACAATGCCTTTTTGAATGGCAGTTTGGCTGAGACAGTCTACATGCGGCAGCCTCCGGGCTATGAAGACAAGGACGCTCCGACTCATGTGTGCTTACTTCAGCGTTCTTTGAATGGTCTTAAGCAAGCTCCCCGTGCCTGGTTTGTCGTTTACACTCTTTTCTTCTCTTTGTTGGATTTTGTCCGTCGAAGACTGATGTTTCTTTGTTTATTTACTCTGTTGGATCGATTCGGTTGTTTCTCCTTGTCTATGTGGATGACATCCTGGTTATGGGTTCCGATCTGGCATCTGTGACTGGGGTGGTTGCAAAGATGGGCTCCGAGTTTAAGATTCGTGACATGGGCTCCCCGTCATTTTTTCTAGGCATTGAGACTGTTTCTGCGGTTGATGGTATGCTTCTGTCTCAGCAGCGCTACATGACTGATATCTTGAAGCGAGCTGGTATGACTGACTGCAAGGCGCTTGTTACTCTGGTTGCTTTGACTCGGGCTGTTGGTGATAGTTCGACGCCTTATGCTGATCCGACTCAGTATCGTAGTTTGGCAGGTGCTCTTCAGTACCTCACGGTGACTCGACCTGATTTGTCGTTTGCGGTCAATAAGCTCTGTCAGCATATGCATGCCCCTACTACTGAGCATTGGGCTATGCTCAAACGTGTTCTTCGCTATGTCAAAGGGACCTTACACTTTGGTTTACGCATCTGTCAATCCGAGTCAGTTGGTATTCATGCATTCTCGGACTCTGACTGGGCTGGTGATCCCGGTGACCGGAAGTCGACTAGTGGAATTGCGGTTTTTCTCGGTCGTAATCTGATTTCGTGGGTCTGTCGAAAACAGCACACTGTGGCGCGCTCCTCGACTGAGGCTGAGTACAAGGCTTTGGCTGATGTAGCTGCGGAGGTCACTTGGTTAGTTTCACTTCTGACAGAGCTGGGGTTACCGCCTGTTTTGTCGCCGCGGCTTTGGTGTGACAACTTAGGCGTTACTTACCTGTGTGCCAATCCGGTGTTTCATGCTAGAACGAAACATGTCGAGATTGATTACCACTTTGTCCGCCACAAGGTGGCCAAGAAGGAGTTGCTAGTACAGTTTATTTCTACCAATGATCAACTGGCTGATATATTCACGAAGCCGCTCTCTGGGACTCATTTTGCTTTTCTTCGGTCCAAGCTTAATGTTGTGGCCAACCTTCCGTTTGAGGGGGAGTGTTAGGAGTTATATAATTGTGTTATGTTAGGACTCTATGTCTATGTATTCTAATATATTGTGTATACGCTAGTTACATTTATTTAATACAGAAATCCTATTCTCATCATCTCAAGTGTGACAAATACTTTTTAAGAATAAATATAATAGTTTTCTCAAGTGTGACAAATACTTTTTAAGAATAAATATAATAATTTTTTAATACGGAGTAGTAGTTAATATATATTACATTTTCACTAATATTTTTTTAAAAACAATAATCATTTTCTTTAAAAATATAACATTGTTAATTTTTTTTTTAAACATTTATAATTCTTTATGAGGTATTATGATTATTTGTTTTACATGAGACAATATCACCTAATTTTTTGTGTACAATTATATTTAAACAACTCATCATAATAAGTCAAATGGTTGAATTTGGTTCACTTTTAGCTATCTATCAACGTGCCATAAACCATAAACTTTGTTTGTTTGTAGTGAACTAAAAAGAAACAAGTACCAAGGTGACAAGATCCAAGAAAATATGTGTGTGTATATTTCAGACAGGGATTCAAATTTGACATTTTGTAGACTGAAGAAGACTCCAGGCCAGGCAGTAATGGCGTCGCTAAAATGTCGGGCAAGTTTTCACTGAATTCTTACGTGGTGGCGTAGTGGCGGAGTGGCCACTTGATATTCTCCGGATTTTTCTAGGGTTCTATAATGATATAATCCCTTTCTTCTTCTTCTTCTTCAAAGTAGTTTTTGCTCGCTCATAGCCTAAAAACGCCAACCGTTGCTCTTCTTCTACTTCCCCTGCTTTAAGTAAGCATTGTTGAGTGTTCTTGAATTCTTGCATGTTGATTCAATTTGGTGTTGTTTTCACATGATTTCTGCGGTGAATTTCTGAGATTTTATGTTTATATTACTTGTTTATTGGTTCATGTGAAGCTAACTTTTAGGATTGCACTGCATAATTCTGGATTATAGATACACTGGAGAGGAGTTACAGAACAAGGAGAAGTCCAATGTCGAAGAAACCCTGGAAGAGAAGCTATGATCATCGTCGTCCGAAATTTCAGCCTTCTTTCAAGCGGCAGAGGGTTGAAGGATCCAAACATTTTAATTCTGGGATCCGTGAGAGGACTGGTGGACGTTTTACTTATGCAAAGACTTGCAGGCGTTCAACTGTTTCACCCTTGAAACGTTTGAATTATGGGTCCAGGAGCTACCATGCACCCTGCAGAGAGTTTTATGATGGTGATCGGAGAATGGATTCCAAGGAGAAATCAAATTGTGTGGTTGCAGATGGAGTTCCTTTAAGACATGGTGCTGATTTGGGTAGATTGAAAAACCAGGAGAAGGTTTCCTTTCCCCCCGAAAATGTCTCAGCAGTTTAGGGAAAGACGGCCTTCAGAAGGTCGGGAGAAGGTTTCCTTTCCCCGGGAAGTGTCTCAGCAGTTGAGGGAAAGACGACCTTCAGAAGGCCGGGAGAAGGTATCCTTTCCCCGGGAAATGTCTCACCAGTCAAGGGAAAGACGGCCTTCAGCAGGCCGGGAGAAGGTATCCTTTCCCCGGGAAATGTCTCAGCAGTCGAGGGAAAGGGGACCTTCAGCAGGCCGGGAGAAGGTATCCTTTCCCCGGGAAAGGCAACCTTCAGAAGGCCGGGAGAAGGTTTCCTTTCCCCGGGAAATGTCTCAGCAGTTGAGGGAAAGGCGACCTTCAAAAGTCAGGAAGAAGGTTTCCTTTCACCAGGAAATTTCTTTGCAGGATGTGGTCAATCAGAAGTCTCAGGTGGAAGCAAAGCCATTAATAGGCACAGGACATGATTGTTCTTTAGAAAATGAAGTACAGATTGGGTTGAAAGAGCCTAAGAACATACTGCTGGAGAATGCTCTCAAAATTCCTGCAAATCATAAGGGTCATGCATTTAACCCTGCAATCAGTAAAATAAAATCTCAAAATTCAGATAAAGGCAAAGCTTATGGAAGTTCTGGTATTGCTACTGGACTGATAAACTCAGCTGCATCAAAGAATCATAAACGCAGGAAGGTTGATGATTCTGGGCAGGAAATGACTGGTTCGAAGGTGCTGAACAACACATCCGACGAGTATTCTTCCAAATGTCAAAGAGAACCTAGCCCTGTTCTTAATGGTGATCTCAGACACCAAGACGATAAGAAAATGGTAAGAAGTCTTGTAGAAAACCGAAAAAGTAAGATTGCTGACAAAGGTACTACTGAACAGCTAAGCAGACAAGTCACAGATTGTGAAGCAATTCCAAGCAACTGTGGGCACCATGAACAAGTGGGGTTTCATGATTTGTTCAGTGAAAAAATCATAGTAGTAAATACACAAGGAGAGACCAGGGTATCGGAACAGACTTTTAACAATGATGAGCAAAGTTATTTCTTTGATGTTGCTGATCATGGGGTAGCTGATGACCGAATTCAGAAATTGAAACAATTGAAGGATGATTGCATAGTTCTTATTTCTGATAGATACCATGTACATGATTCTCGGAGAAGGGTAATAAAGGCTCTAGATCTTTTCAAAGATGTCCACGCAGTACGTTTCAAAGCATATAAAGCAGAGCAAACCCATGGAAGCCGTATTCAAAAGATTGATGTGAGGACAGCAATGGCCCTCAAGCAAGAGGGAAAGTGGGTAAATTATGAAAGGGTCTTTGTTGGGAATGTTCCTGGAGTTTATATTGGTGACCAGTTTCGGTTTAGAGCTGAACTTGTCATTGCTGGCCTTCATCGCAAATTTTATGCTGGCATACATTATGTGAAAATTCAAGGAAAGAACTATGCAATCAGCGTTGTGAATTCTGGTCGTTATGATAACCAAAGTATATCTCCAAACAGTTTCATATATGTTGGTCATGGTGGAAACCTTAGCATTGCAGGCAAGGAACCAGTGGATCAAGAGCTCAAATATGGTAATCTTGCCTTGAAAAACAGCAGAGATAAAGGAGTACCAGTAAGGGTTACTCGTGCATGTCGCGTGCAGGATGAAAACTCCACTACCAAAAATAATAAGAGATACATTTATGAGGGGCTGTTTGTTGTGACAAGGTATTGGCAAGAGAGATCAGCGCAACATGGTAAAATGGTATTCATGTTTGAACTGCACAGAATGTCTAACCAACCAAGCTTTACTCCCGAAATGTCTGTCAGGCCAAGAAGGATAGGAACTTGGTTTCATCGTCAAGCATTTAAAGAAGGGAGGAGACCATGTGGCATAGGGAGACCGATTTTGAATGGAAAACGTACTCGTGGAGTTTTTAAGGCTGTAGAACGTGTTGTGGTTGATGATGTGTCTCAGGGAAAGGAGAACTTAGCCATACGTGTTGTGAGTGATATATATGTTGAGAGACCCCTGCCATTCACTTACACTGCAAGCATGATATATCCACATTGGTATCATCCTTCGGTGCCCCTTGGCTGTGACTGCACTAATGGATGCTCTGATTCCAAGCATTGCTTTTGTGCATATAGGAATGGAGGTGAGATCCCATACAACACTCGAGGGGCAATCATTAAGCCAAAGCCTGTTATCCATGAGTGTGGTCCAGCCTGCAAATGCCCCCCTTCTTGCAGAAGCAGAATCAGCCAGCATGGTATTCGATACCACTTGGAGATCTTCAGGAAGAAACCAAGCGGGTGGGGCGTTAGGTCGCGGGATTATATTTCATCTGGGAGCTTCATCTGTGAGTTTGTTGGAGAGTTGCTTGACAAGAAAGAAGCTTAGCAAAGAATTGGTCACCTTCAATATTTCTTTCCCATTGGCAACTCAGAGACAGATAGCTGCACAGCCATTGCACATTTAGATGAGGGCTCATGCACAGACATTGCACATTCAGATGAGGGCTCAAGCTCTCAATATAAGTATGGTGATGGTTACATAATTGATGCAGCCTGCTCGGGGAACGTGGCCAGATTCATCAACCGCAGCAGCTCCTCACCCAACTTGTATGTACAAAATGTCCTGTATGAGGACGATTATGAGGGTGTGCCTCATATCATGTTGTTTGCTTGTAAGAATATACCCCCCATGCAGGAGTTCACATATGACCACAACTGCAGTAATCAAAGTGATGCAAGTAGCATTTGGGGTAGGCCCTCAGTTTCTTGCTAATACACCTACAGAATGCCTCCAGGCTACATATGGAGTAGACATTCTTGTTTGTGTTCTCTTGTATTTTATATTTGGATTGTATGTATTCTTGATTAGCTCTGTGAAGTTTGGTTTCCAAACATTCACAATTAGACTAATTCATGCCAGGTTCTGTTTTGCCTGCATACATATCACCTTACAGAGTTACAGAATTACAGTGGTGTTTTTGCCTTTCTGGGGCCCTCATCATTCAATTTCTTATATTTCTATTTCCATCTATTAGCTCTATTTAAATTTAAAAGTTTTTGAAAAAATTTCATCTACAATTTTTAGTATGTTACCATATGCAATCTGACTTGAGATTCGGACTAGTTTGTTCCAATCATCAAGTCTATTGATTTAGGCTAAATTCATCTATTTTTTTTGGGACTAATAATTCTTTTCCTAATCCCAAAACTTCGGGTCATATTTTGGATTTTATTAAAATTTTTGACATTTTAAAATTAAGTCATAAACTTTCAATATAACAAATATGTACTTTACATTAATAAAATATAATTTTAAATTTCAATTCAAAAATATAATATAATAGTTTACGCTTGTGTAATATATATATATATATAAACTAAATTTTTTAATATAAAAAAAATCAATATCTCTACATTCATGTGTGGTTTTAATTGTAAAATTCTTAAAACAGGCATGGCTCTTTTTGCCTCTAGATATTGAGTTTGAGCTATGATTTTCTTCAAGTTTGTTGTTTTTTTATTTTACATATTAATAAGAATTTTAATTATAGAATGACGGACAAAATGTGTTTTTTTTTTATCAGGTTCTATTTTTTGCCTAAAAAGCAGATCTTACTAGATTTATTACACCTGCATGTAGGCAAAGGCGTTTGAAAAGGTCAATATGAATTTGTTTAAACAAATGCTACCCAACAGTTGATCCGTTTCATTGAAATCGGCTTCTCTTTCTCTCAATCTTTCAATATTAACACATTAATACAATTCTTATCACCTGCATAAGTATTGTAATCTCCATTGATACTTAATCAGGAAATGCAATAAGAAAGCTGAGTTTCGAAAGATGTATCGATCAGGAAGCACTAACCGAGTATGGGATGATTACATGAAGTACAATTCTTCTTCTTCACCGTCGCCGAAAGTTTCTTCGTCGATCAGAGCTTTGTCGTTAGAAACCAACAACGAGTTTCCGTCCTACGAACCGCTCTCCGCAGATGTGAATAAGCGCGAAAAAGCTCGCACAAAGCTTGCGGAGAACGCCGTTCATCTCATACCTCTCGTCTTGTTCCTATGCGCATTCATCCTCTGGTTTTTATCCAATCCTGGTAATTTTCAATTCATCCTCAGTATACAAGCGATTTGTGAGCCGAGCGCGAGGAATTCGATCAGTAATTTTAAAACAACAGTAATTGAGTTTCAGTAAGAATTTTACTCTTCTATGCAGACATTATGAGTCGACTAGTCGAGCGATTTGTGAGTCGAGCAGGATGAATTCGATCTGCAATTTTAAAACGATAGTAATTGAGTTTCAGTAAGAATTTTACTCTTGTATGCAGACATTGAAGTTCCGATGAGCGGCGACGCCATTGCTGCGAGAATCGAAGGATTGACGATCGATGGAGATGTGGATAGTGATGGTACTCAAACAGGGAATTTACCCCTGGAATTGGGCGATCTCGACTTGACTAGAAAAGATGATGCTTCAAAAACTACCAGAGTAGTATAATACTAGATGATGCTCAACAATTGCGTTCGATCTCCATTTTAGTTTCTTCCCCGTTTCGTAGCTGTAACAGATTGAGCGAACCGTTCAAAAAAACACAACATTCATTTTTCTTAAATATTTTTTTAAAATAATTTTATGAATTATCTATTTATGTTTAATATAAAATTTTATAATAATACTAAAAATAAGGCGTCAAATAAGCCCTTTAACTTTACCTAATAAAGCAATTAAGTCTATGAACTTTTAAAAAGTTCAATTAAACTCATGAACATATTATTTTCGAGCATTAAAACTTGCCAACCGATAATAGACCTGTAATAACCCGTCACAACCATTCTGACGAAAATTCCAACAATGCTCCGACAGCTGACGATTTGCCCTTGGCTCCAACTCCGAGTAAAATGTGGCATCTTGCTCGACCATTTCTCTAGTTGCCTTCTTTCGAGAAGGCACTCATGGTCACCTACTCAGAATAAGGCGATCATTTCTCTAGTTGCATTCCTGGAAGAAGGCAACAAGAGAAATGGTCACCTAGAAGGCATTCCTGGAAGAAGGCTACAGTCACCTAGAAGGCGATCAGTTCCGTTCATTGACTATCAATTTTTTCCAGTCAAGCAACTTGAGGGTGGGATTTAATTGAGCATTTTAAAAATTCAGAAAACTAATTATAAAGTTTAGGGCTTTTTTTTTAATCATTTTTTTCTAAAATAGAAAAAAAAAATTGAATTGTAAACTTAACTAACTCTCACATTCTCCCGCCATCTTCACCCATTAAAACCAATCGTTCTCAAACCATATTCCCAGTCTCCTTCTCCCTGTTTAAACTGATCACATTTGGAATCCAGAAAATTGCAGGAAAATATCTCCGACATTTCTTTGCTTCTTCTCGATCATCAACGCAACAATGGTGCTGCGAATCACCGTCTTCGAATCAACTCTTATTGTGAAAGCGATTCAGGCAGCCGTGGTGGTTGGATCTCCGTTGGTGATATTCATTTGGAGACCTGAGGGTCTTAGCGTGCAATCCATGCTTACCGATAAGCTGGAGCATGGGCAGAACCTCTCTACTCTTCTCAGGCTCGAGGCTCAGACATTCAGCTCCTATGAATCTACAGATCAATACTTCAGTGCAGTTGTTGAACGTGTCGACCTCGAAGCAGTATTTTTGACTGCCCAAGATGCCGAACACATCGAGTTTTCCCAATCTGATGAAGACAATAAACTGAATGACTTTGGTTACTTGCGTGCTCACTTCAACAGGCCTGTAGGTCAGTTTTTTCCAGTTGTATGGATTTAATTTCTTGAAATTCCCGTACCTGTTATATATGCTCTCTATGTGTTTGATATGATGCCAAGAATTACTGCGAATTGATTAGATTACCATAGATATATTGTTGAATTAGGAAACATTAGAAAAAGGATAAAAGGTAGGGTTACGTTTCTGACAGAAGATCTGAAAGTTGAAAATTGCCAATTTCTGTTGCATTCAATTCCATTCTTGGAAATCCCAAGTAGATAGAGTGAATTGAACCGGTTTCTGATTGTTCTTGCCAATTTCTTGCATTCCATTCTTGCTTCGATTATTACTTGGGAATTGAAATCATTTTACAGGAGCTTACGATGAGAACTACATTTCCTTGAAAATATATGGTACCTTTTCTGAGAGCATGCTACGAAGTGCTGATGTATCAGCTGATCCATCTTTCCTTCCACTTCTCCCTCTGGCTGCAATTAGTGGACTCGCTTTTGCAGACGCGCTAGCAGTTATGGAGAGCATGTCAGGGACTGGTATATACCTTTAATCATTCAACACTATATGGGAAAACTTCTTGAAACGTCTTTTTTCTTTTAGCTCACGAGGAAAATCCATGGTTACTATCCAAGGATATGCATTGGCTAAATCAGGTTATCTATGGTTGACTGGTTCAAACGAAGAAAGTCAATAGGTTGCTTCTGTTGAGAGTCGAATTTGTAACTTGTGTGGTTACCAAGTTAATAACCTAACCAACTTGGTTGGATTGTCCTTATCTTATACATCCTCTAATTATGCTGTTTAACAACCTTGCAGTTCGTATAACTATTAGAGGAGGACTAGTATCTTTCTCTCCTGTTGGTAAAAGTTTGGTGCCACTGACACTAGAGTCGAGGGTACAGTAATTTGTAAAAGAAATTAAATTAACTTAACTCATCATATTAATGGGTTGATCCAACAAGCTTATTCTTTTGCAGAGTGGGGTGATTTTTACGAGGGAGGATCTTTATAGAGGACCAGTTGATCTTGAGATCCAATTTCCATTCGTGAACATACATGCTGGTGCGAAACTCTCGGCTGTAGTTTTTATATGTAAACGGACAAAAAATGTGAGGTTGGTGTGGCTTAAGCTTGAAAGAACGCGGTATCGTTTATATGGAGATATCATTTACTACTTGTATTGAAAGCGGGAAACTTTTGGTAGAAATTCGGTGGTGAATTGAGCAAAATGTTGTAGTACATGCTATACTTCTTTTGTAGTTATGCTGATGCATAAAATTTGTCTCTTACATTTTCTTTGCTGATGACATGGAACACATATTTTGTTAATCAAAGAATGGCTTGATTTGTAATATGTGTGTTTTGTACAATAATCGTATGTTGGGTTGTTGCACAGCTCTCAAATTTTGCATACTCAATGTTAAAATGATTACAAGTGATGACTGATAGATTATATGTTTATAATAGTTTATTTGTTTAAATGTTCATATGTGATGATGAAAATGGTCATTTCTCCGTTAAACTCAATTGGCAACATATTTTTTCTGTTTGTTTGTTTGTTTTTCTCATTTTGATAGAATAATGGTTACGGAATTGCAATAAGTGAATAAGAATGATCTATTTGGGAGAAGCACTACATGTCACTCAACCCCAAGGTCATTTGAAGTAATAAATTGTAAAAGGAAGTCTCGCAACAAGACTTCTAAGAAGGCAACTCTTCTAACTAGGTTGTTAGATTTTTTGGAACCCCACAGCCACTACTCAATGGTGTGCATGTGTAATAATTTTCACACTACACAAAAAGAAGTGAACCGTAGTATAATTAAGAATCATGTTCTACTCACTTGATTATCCTTTTAGACTATTTAAGTGCATTATTGCCCACACAAACGAGTGCACAATGTGCTTAATTTTAGCATTCCAAGTTCAAATTAAATACCCATCACATCTGGTTCATCACAGATTTTTTTATATGATAATGTTATAGTATAAGAACGATTAATGATTGTGAAAATTTGGTACACTTATAAAATGTATATATTCTCTTAGTCATATAATATATAAATAATAAATATGTACGTACACTTATAAAATTATAAATTTAAATTTTTAGTTAAGACATAATACATCATAAATTTGTTACTTTAATTCTATATAACATACTTGAAATTCCCGTACCTGTTATATATGCCTTCTATGTGTTTGATATGATGCCAATACCCATATTATGGTCCAACATGTTAGTCCATACCCATATTATGAATCGAACAACTTAGCTTGTAGTTGCAATAATAATTACAAGAAGGAATTCTCGCAACAAGACTTCTAAGGAGACAACTCTTCTAGCTAGGTTGTTACTTGTTAGATTTTTGAAAACTCGCAGCCATTACTCAATAGTGCGTATGTGTAATAATTTACAAATTATACAAAGAGAAGTGAACTGCAGTATGATCGAAAATCATGTTCTACTCAATTGGTTATCTTGTTAGACTATTTAAATGTATTATTATTACCACACAAACGAGGGCACAATGTGGTTAATTTTAGCATTCCAAGTTCAAAACCCCATCACATCTCATTCATCACAATTTTTTTTAATATGATAATGTTATAATATAAGAATGATTAATGATTGTGAAAGTTTGATACACATGTGAATGTATTTTCTTTTAGTCATATAATATATAAATAATAAATATATACATACACTTGTACAATTATAAATTTAAATTTTTAGTTAAAGACAAAATACATCATAAATTTGTTACTTTGATTCTAAATAACATGTGTTGGTCCCAAGGGGATGGGGTACAAGTCTAGAGGGGGGGGTGAATAGACTTGTATAAGATTTTGCAAATCTTTTTCAACTTCTCGTGTGTATTGGACTTAGGATGTTTAGGTCCGATACCTCACAAGATGAAGACAAAGTTTAATGCGCAGCGGAAAAGTTATCCCCTTTTAGTTAGCACGAGTTTGAGTTAGTTCGAGAGGTGCGATTTTATGCAGTGCAGTTCGAGAGTTAGATAGCGAGAGATAAAAGCAGAAAGTAAATGAGAGAGATTTTTAAGTGGTTCGGCCAATCCGCCTACATCCACTCTTCTTCCAGAAACTCCCTGGAAGGATTGCACTAAAACTTCCCTTTTTAGTACAATATCGAGCGCTTGAGCTTTGATCACGAAGCCCGCCTCAAGCCTCAAGTTTTTCGCCCCGCTTCTTGTTACTCCACCTATCGAGCACTTGAGCTTTGATCACCAAGCCCGCCTCAAGCCTCAGGATCTTCACAAGACAGCTCCCAGGTTACTCCGCCTCTCCTCAGGTTTTTCTCCCCGCTTCCAGTTACTCCACCTCTCGAGCACTTGAGCTTTGATCACCAAGCCCGCCTCAAGCCTCAGGATCTTCACTAGACAGCTGCCAGGTTACTCCGCCTCTTCTTGCTTAATCCAAAGCAAGGACCTTTGGTTGTCACAGTTGAGTGTAACAA
>NC_044927.1:26111086-26122161 GCF_003576645.1 Ipomoea triloba
CTTGTGTCTTCACGTCCTTTTTATATGAGAGTTGAGGAATAATTCCGTTGGAGGGAAAATTATTCCGTTTGAAATCTGTCTCCCATGCTATGTATGGGACTTGCATCTTTTCAGCATTTTTCATGGAGTGGTGGTCTTGTAACTTGAACCTTTTGTTTGGTAGTGGATATTCCATAATCCACTTTCTTGAGTCCATGCTCCACTTGCTACTTTTGGTAAAAGTTACTTTTTTTTTTTAAATTCCCATTGATCCTCGTTTTAGGGAACAAGACCGACTTTGGATTAGTGCACCTTCTAACCGTTTGTTGTGGAATTCTGATGTGGCATCCACTTCTAGCACCTCCTTAATATTTTATCTCCATGATATTCTTCTTCTCCAAACTTTATTCATGCTTCCTGACCGTCATTCAGCCTTTTGGAGAAGTGTCAGTTTATCGAGACCAAAATTGATGTCTCGATTGTTTGATGTATTGATCCCCATGTATCGAGAGATCTGTCTCTCGAACTCTGCTTATGTCTCGAACTGGATTGTTGTATCGAGAGATCCTATCTCTCGAACTCTGCTTATGTCTCGAGACTTAGTTGATGTCTCGCAGACCCTTATTCCTCCAGTGTTGTCCCGTGCCTTCTTCTGATCTGTCTATAAGATTACAACACGAGACTTCTAAGATGTTCACACAAGTTTACCTTAAGCTAAAATATTTTCCGAGTTGAGCTCAAGTTACCCGGTTGTATTTTCGCTCTTAGTTTACTTGTCGAACTTACATATAATTTCCTATCCTTCGAGACTTAGGGGATTATAGATTACATTTGGTATCATCAAAACTTATTACAATATGTTCCTAACAATTTCCCCCTTTTTGATGATGCCAACATTATACTTACTTATATGGCTGAATTTGTAAGAAAATAAACTTGATTTTATTTTCAGCGCATACGGTAAGTTTGACATGAAAACTAATCTGCTAAGGCATAAATAACAAGTACATGCAACACCCCCAGCAAAAGATATATATATTAACATAAAGGGAATGTTTACATAACTGAGCAGAAAAGTTAAAAGAAGATAAAGAACAACATGGAGTTTGGAATGCATGTAGACATCGAGAGCTTACTGCTTGTTAGCCTTCCTCTTCTCGTTTATTGCTGCTCGTGTCTTGATGGGGTCTTTGGAGTTCACCTGCTCGAGATATTCATCTGATACGTCAAGGTGAATGTAGTTGATGAAGGCTTCACCTTATGATTCCATTAAGATATTCTGTTGTGTCTTCTTTGAACCCTGACTTGAAGTTTTTCATGAATTGCTCATCTTTCTTCTCCTTGGCCGTTTGTTGTTCTTGCCTCTTTCTTCTTCTTTCTCGGTCTTCTTCTCTTCTTTTCTCCATTTCCAGTGTGTGCTGAACCCTTAAAATTTATGCTCTTTTCGCTTCCTCCAATTTTTTGCTTATTGTCCTTGGAATTTTCGGAGGAGGTCCAGTGGTTAAGGGTTCACTAGCTGCCCTTTTCTTGCTTGTGGATGTCCCTCGTGTTCCTAGATTTCCTTCCCCCTTGTTGGCATCATCTGCGCGGGAAAGGAGGGTGGACATACCTTCGAAGAGTGCTTGAAGCTGGGCAGGCACTTGGTTCGACAGATCATCAAGTAAGGCTCTGATTATGTCCTGTCGAAGTTCACTAGAGTTTTGGTAGGCTCTAAGCTCTGCTCGTAACTCAGCTAATTCAGCTCTCGCACCTTCAGCCTCTGCTCGAGCTATAGCAGCCTCATTTGCAGCTTTCCGTGCTGCATCCTCAGCCCATACTGCCTGTTCGAGAAGTTCTTCATGACTGGCTTGAGATTCACTTGTGCCAGCCGCAGGTATTGCAGCGTTTCGAACAATGGTCAGTACGCGCTCAAGTTGAGCCATCTTCTGAGATTGATCAGCCATGAATTGACGCACCTCGCCAATGAAAGCTTGCTCGGCCTGTTGATCATAGTCAGAAGTAGAAGGAGAAGAGGAGGTAGTAGTACCTTTAGTCGGAGGGGACTTGGGTGCTTCCAGATTTCC
Source organism: Ipomoea triloba (assembly GCF_003576645.1). Classification (NCBI taxonomy): domain Eukaryota; kingdom Viridiplantae; phylum Streptophyta; class Magnoliopsida; order Solanales; family Convolvulaceae; genus Ipomoea; species Ipomoea triloba. The sequence goes on from NC_044927.1 coordinate 26,113,129, forward strand.
ACCCATGACTTGCAATTGCGAGTCCACCTCTCGATTGAGTTCCTGAGGACCAGCAGGGACACTGGGATCAGAGCTCGAAGGTAGCTCCATATCAGGCGCTTCCCGGTTTCCACCTGAGGGATGGATCACTTCTTGCTCTTCACCTCTCGAACCTGGAGCCTCAGCTTCAGCAACTGTTGGGATTGGATCAGCCAGAGAGGAATCTTCTGTATTGGACGCTTCCCGGTTTCCATNAGTCCATGCTCCACTTGCTACTTTTGGTAAAAGTTACTTTTTTTTTTTAAATTCCCATTGATCCTCGTTTTAGGGAACAAGACCGACTTTGGATTAGTGCACCTTCTAACCGTTTGTTGTGGAATTCTGATGTGGCATCCACTTCTAGCACCTCCTTAATATTTTATCTCCATGATATTCTTCTTCTCCAAACTTTATTCATGCTTCCTGACCGTCATTCAGCCTTTTGGAGAAGTGTCAGTTTATCGAGACCAAAATTGATGTCTCGATTGTTTGATGTATTGATCCCCATGTATCGAGAGATCTGTCTCTCGAACTCTGCTTATGTCTCGAACTGGGTTGTTGTATCGAGAGATCCTATCTCTCGGACTCTGCTTATGTCTCGAGACTTAGTTGATGTCTCGCAGACCCTTATTCCTCCAGTGTTGTCCCGTGCCTTCTTCTGATCTGTCTATTAGATTATAACACGAGACTTCTAAGATGTTCACACAAGTTTACCTTAAGCTAAAATATTTTCCGAGTTGAGCTCAAGTTACCCGGTTGTATTTTCGCTCTTAGTTTACTTGTCGAACTTACATATAATTTCCTATCCTTCGAGACTTAGGGGATTATAGATTACATTTGGTATCATCAAAACTTATTACAATATGTTCCTAACAATTTCCCCCTTTTTGATGATGCCAACATTATACTTACTTATATGGCTGAATTTGTAAGAAAATAAACTTGATTTTATTTTCAGCGCATACGGTAAGTTTGACATGAAAACTAATCTGCTAAGGCATAAATAACAAGTACATGCAACACCCCCAGCAAAAGATATATATATTAACATAAAGGGAATGTTTACATAACTGAGCAGAAAAGTTAAAAGAAGATAAAGAACAACATGGAGTTTGGAATGCATGTAGACATCGAGAGCTTACTGCTTGTTAGCCTTCCTCTTCTCGTTTATTGCTGCTCGTGTCTTGATGGGGTCTTTGGAGTTCACCTGCTCGAGATATTCATCTGATACGTCAAGGTGAATGTAGTTGATGAAGGCTTCACCTTATGATTCCATTAAGATATTCTGTTGTGTCTTCTTTGAACCCTGACTTGAAGTTTTTCATGAATTGCTCATCTTTCTTCTCCTTGGCCGTTTGTTGTTCTTGCCTCTTTCTTCTTCTTTCTCGGTCTTCTTCTCTTCTTTTCTCCATTTCCAGTGTGTGCTGAACCCTTAAAATTTATGCTCTTTTCGCTTCCTCCAATTTTTTGCTTATTGTCCTTGGAATTTTCGGAGGAGGTCCAGTGGTTAAGGGTTCACTAGCTGCCCTTTTCTTGCTTGTGGATGTCCCTCGTGTTCCTAGATTTCCTTCCCCCTTGTTGGCATCATCTGCGCGGGAAAGGAGGGTGGACATACCTTCGAAGAGTGCTTGAAGCTGGGCAGGCACTTGGTTCGACAGATCATCAAGTAAGGCTCTGATTATGTCCTGTCGAAGTTCACTAGAGTTTTGGTAGGCTCTAAGCTCTGCTCGTAACTCAGCTAATTCAGCTCTCGCACCTTCAGCCTCTGCTCGAGCTATAGCAGCCTCATTTGCAGCTTTCCGTGCTGCATCCTCAGCCCATACTGCCTGTTCGAGAAGTTCTTCATGACTGGCTTGAGATTCACTTGTGCCAGCCGCAGGTATTGCAGCGTTTCGAACAATGGTCAGTACGCGCTCAAGTTGAGCCATCTTCTGAGATTGATCAGCCATGAATTGACGCACCTCGCCAATGAAAGCTTGCTCGGCCTGTTGATCATAGTCAGAAGTAGAAGGAGAAGAGGAGGTAGTAGTACCTTTAGTCGGAGGGGACTTGGGTGCTTCCAGATTTCCACCCATGACTTGCAATTGCGAGTCCACCTCTCGATTGAGTTCCTGAGGACCAGCAGGGACACTGGGATCAGAGCTCGAAGGTAGCTCCATATCAGGCGCTTCCCGGTTTCCACCTGAGGGATGGATCACTTCTTGCTCTTCACCTCTCGAACCTGGAGCCTCAGCTTCAGCAACTGTTGGGATTGGATCAGCCAGAGAGGAATCTTCTGTATTGGACGCTTCCCGGTTTCCATCCAATTGAAGTTCCCCCTCAGCGTCACTTCTCGAACCAGTGCTGGGAACTTGGTCATCTGCTGGTGGGGTTGGAGACGAAGTGTCGACAGGTGCTTCCCTGTTTCCACCTTCGATGGTCGCATCGTCCTCCTCAGTACCTCTCGAACCAGCAGGACTTGGGACATTTTGCTCTCGTTGCTCATCAGATCGCACCTCAGCTTGCTCAGGCGAGTCAGGAATCACTATTATTTCAGGAGCAGCTGGTGCACTCCACCTTTCTCTTTCAACCATCCTAGCTGCAAAGGTTGATGCTGTGTCATCTGGTAGTAGGAATGGTGAAGGCAGTTCCATATCGATGGGAAAGCCTGGGAGTTGGAGCAACGGTATGTCACCCTCTCGAATTGTCTGTGCTTCATCGGTGTCATTCGAGGGTGTGGACTCAGGTGGTGGCAGAAGAAGAACAGTGTTAGGGGCCACCTCAATTGCTTCAGAGGTCTCGGATTCACCTCTCGAAGAAGCTACCTTATCGTCCAGAGCAAAGTCATTCACTTGGGACAGGGGGATTGCTGCCGTTGGAATTGGAGTTGCAGTTTCATCTCGAGCAACCCCAGAGGTCTCTCTTGGACCTCTCGTGTGTTCTACAGTCTGTCCCAAGGATATAGCAGTGGCAAGCCTGATATCTTCTCGAAATTGGGCATCAAGTTCTAGGTCCTCCTCAGGCTCAACCTCTGTTTCATCAGCAGCTATGCCCTTCCCTTTATCAGTTCTCCCAAGATTTTTCTTGGTTGCATTCATTTCATGGGCAAGGTCAAGAATTTCATTGGCTGGGATTTCAGATATTCCCAACCACTGGAGAGCAAACTGTTCTTCTGTCTCCATTTCTGCTGCCTGTGCTATCAGTTGGTGAAATGAACCTGTTCTCCAGTTAATCCATCTGAGTACCCTGGAGAAACCATCGATCATAGGTGCAGCTGCAACTCCCAACTGAGTAGTGACCTCTTCAGTTCCATCATTCTGCCCGTCAGACAGAATCTCTGTAGTAGAAATGGCTTCCACAGTCGGTTCAGTGATCTCTCGATCGTTATCCGAGAGATCATTTTCCAATCTGACATCTGCTATTGCTTGAGCAACTGATCTATCAATTTGAGCAGATTCAGTGGGCGTTAACTCAACATTATGAGCCCATTGCACTGGGTCCCTGACCACAGTGCCCTGTGCAGCATCAGCAGATTCGAAATACTCTTGAACTTCAGCTGCTGGAGCAATTATCTCTCGAACCACCTGTCGTGGTTCCACAACATCTGTCTGTACTGGATCACTGATCCCAGTACCTTCAATTTCTCGAGTTTCCTCTCGAGGCTCAACTACAGACTCATCAGCACCCTCAGCACCATCATCAGCATGTAGATCGACACAGAAAGCTCCTGACAGGGACCTGGTAGGGGACATTCTCTCAACCTCATTGGCCAGTGTGGCCTGAGGTTCCCCCTGGGCTTGTGCCCTGTCTTCGAATGGTACTTGGATTGCTGAAGGTGTTACCTCTCGAATTTGAGTGATGGTTTTGGCTTTCTTAGCCCTCTTTGGCAAGGCAACCCTCTTGATTAGGGTATCCAGAGGCTCACCATCAGATTCCTTCTCCTTGGCTGGGGCTTTCCTTTTGCCCCTTCCCTTAGGCTTTGAGGGAGAAGGTGTAACCTTAACACCTTTAGCCTTTGGAGCTTGAGATTTCGTCCTACCCATATAGGTATTCCGATGAACCTCTCGCCCTTCCCTCAGTTCTAAGCCCTTCAGACTTAAAAGGTATTGAACAACAAAACCGAAACCAACCTTTTTACTGATCGTCAGGTTGGTGTTGGAGACTGAGCTCTGCACTTGCTGCTGAAGGAAATTGAAAATGATATGTGCCCAGTCCATTTTGTTGTTGTTCTAGATGACGTGGAGGATTTTGAGGATGTCCAGATTAATCTCGTCAGTTCCAGACACCTTGCCGAGCACGAATTTCATGATAAGGTCGGCAGCAAGAGCAAACCTCTCCTTTATGTGGAACTTGCGGAGGGCAGAGGATGCTCTGGGCGGTGCAGTCTCCAGTCGGATTTTATCCCAAAAAGCTTGCTTGTCCAAGTCGTAATCCGAGAGGTGCTGGACTGCTTCCTCCGACGTCGCTAAGTCGAATGCCGCTCTGAGGTCACCAACAGAGGTCGTGATATGGATCTCATTGAACCGACTCTCTATTTTGCCCTTCGTGACCTTGGCATTTGCGAACCATTCAGTGAAGTCGAGTTCATGAATGGTTTAGTAGTCGTGTGTCATGTATTTCATAAGTCCTGCTTTTTCGAACTTCTTCAGGACTTTCTCCGCCATCGTTGGGTTAGTCGAGTGAGCAACGAAACCATCTCTGTCAAGGATACTGGTTGTAGCTTTTAGGTACACGCAAATACCCGGAGTATTCCGGGGTTATCGATCCACAGGGAATGGTTGGTCAAGCACTAACTCGGATTGATTCTTGTGAAGCTAGTTCGGTCATAACATGGTTATAGCAAACAAAACTAAATAACAAAAATAAAAACAACAAATGAAGAGAGATAATATTAGATGTAACATATGTAAGGATATGGATCGGGTCAATATCTATCATGTGTCAAACAAATGTAGAAAAGAAGTTTTATCCCTTGTGAATGGAGGAAATGCACTAAAGTCCCCGGTGCCACTCTCGTGATCTACCCGAGTGTGCCAAACCGCAAGTTATCTACTCTCGTAGTCTACAAGCGAGGCTCGTCTTAAAGATCCTAAGCAAATCAACATGCCCAAACCCAAGTTAATCCTACAAGTTGTGAGGAGGTAGCCTAAACTAACCTCTAGATTCCAACACGTTGTCACCCGTGAAGGAACCGTTTTGGCTAACTTCTTAATTCCAACCCGCTCTCGCCAGTGAAGGAACCGAAGATTAGCCGAGAAATCCCCCTATAATTTATCAAGCTCTCGCATTGTATAAATCAATAGGTGTGGCAAGAGTGTTCTAGCCATGCCCGATTCTCACCGTGACACAACAACAAACAAGCATGCAATTGGATCCATTAATCACACACTTTTAATAACAAGTCTTGCACACAACAACTCATAGAAGCTAAACTAACAAATCATAATAAATAAAGAACAAACAACAATCTAGACATGAACATAATCCAAAATCCAAATATAAATAAATTTAGAACAAGCATCTTGATACAAGGTTAGCTCAAGGTAAATTAAGGAAAGAAAGGGGAGAAATTCCACTCGATCCATCGGTTGAAGCTCATAACCTTATATCATCCCTCTTCTTATTACAAAATAAATCCTAATCTACTCCTACACTACTAAACAAGCCTCACTTGGAGGTCTACATTTTTAAGGAGAAGAAAAGGAAAAGAGAAGAGGGGAAGGGACTAATCTAATCTGAAAATTGGATATTGAAGAATGGAGAAATGAGGGATATTTATAGTTGGGCAAAGGCAGGGGCAAAATTGGAATTTGGACTGCAGAATTCTCGCGCATGGTCAACGATTTTCGCCGCGGCGAAAGTCCAAAAATCCGGGCAGTGTGAAAATGGACAATAGGCGTCTGTTTCACGACGCAGACAGACGCCTATTGTCCTCCTCCAGAATTTCTGCAGTGTGAAAATGGACAATAGGCGTCTGTTTCAGGACGCAGACAGATGCCTATTGTCCTCCTCCAGAATTTCTGCAGAATCTTCCACTTTCTCTTTTTGCTTTTGGCTCCATGTTTTATGCCTCTTTTTGCCTTCTTTCATTTGTCTTTTGCTTCCCACTCATCACATCATTCCACCAAGTCATGTCTTCCACCTACTTGGTGCAATTAAATATACACATACAAAACAAGATTATAAATGCCACTATAAAATATTAATATTATGCTCAATTATCAAATCTTCATCATCTTTGGTCAAATAATAATTATTTATCACAATGAAGAAATTCAATATTATTAAGAACATAATATTAATATTTAGTGGTAGAAATGGATTTAAATATGGGGTAAAAATATGACCAAATATACTCTTATCAGATACTCCCCGCCTTGACTTGTTTTATCTGAGAGCGTATGTGTTCCAGCTCCCTCTGGTATGCACCGGAAGATGAGGATGATGATGATGATTCAGACGCCATTGTTTGAGATGCTGGAGGAATTGTGTACAGTGTTTAGGATTTGGGGGTTTTGGGTATTCGGTTTGAGCTTGAATCCGGGTGAGGAAGAAGAAATTGGCTTTTATATCATGTGGATTTGGGTTGGATATATGGGTAGGGTTGAGAGCTTGACCCGAAAAAGGCATCCCGGTTAATTTAAAAAAATTGAAAGGTCAGAAATACCATTTTATAACGGTTATGTATGTAAGGTATGGTAAGGGTATTTTGGTAAGATATAATACGGTTTTGGATAGTGGGGTATTAAGAGATGATATTTATATAAGCATGCTCCCACTCATCAAGATAATGCCTTTAAGTACGGAAAACCGTCAGTAACCGAAGACCACGTGGCTAACATTAATGCCCAAAGTTAGCCATTCCACATATATCCGTTGAGCTCATCAGTTTCACCTCTCGAAAGTGAACCGTCTTCCAAATGAGTTTAAGGATCTTCCCCCTGAGTGATTGATCTCTAAACCTCCTTATTCCTCCGTCGTAATCTGGTTAAGGATCTTCCCCCTGAGTGATTGATCCCTAACCCTCCTTATCCCTCCATTTAGAAATACGTAGAGAGTCAGTTTGTTATCTTTCGAAGTGATCTCTCGAACTACCCTTCTTCGAGACATAACACAAACAGGCAAACTGAACATGTACCTCTCGAACTATCTTTCGAACACAGATTGCGATACGGAGACAAGATTGATTCATCAAAAGATATCACTTGGAACATTTCCTTAAGTTCATTTAGTGATTTTTGAAAACATTACATATGAATCAATATCCTATTAGATTCCATAGAAACTTTTGTTTGGCCTTGGGCAGCCTAATAGGAATCTAACGTTAGAACAAGAACTAGCCATCTAAAGTCCTATTTATCCTAATAACAGAACTAGAGGTGGCTACTCCTTCTTGTCCTTCTCTCTGCTGCTACCTTCCTCACAGGCTTCATCTCCCCTTCCCTTGGTTCTCCATTTGGTTGAGAGATAACCTTTTCCAGAGTGTGCAGCTGTAGGAGTCCCACTTATACGAGACTCTTCTCCTGACTCCAGTATCCCATCGTTGTGGATCTCCTCGCATTTGGGGATCCATTCACCTTGGATGGGAATAGGATGCTTGCTTGGATTATCAGGAAGCTCCGCAATCTGTTCACCCTTCGTTGATTCTGGATAGTTCTCTCCTTGAAAGTCTTTGAACTTTGTTGCTGATTTTCTCCCTCTATACCAGAACGGTACATCGTCTTTTCCTTTCTTCTTCTCCATGAAGAAGTCGATGACATAAACTAATGAGAAAACCCTTCTATTTATAGCCCAAAGAGTTACCACTGTTGAGTCACGAGATGCCATATGAATGACCATTCAATGCTGTGTAACTCCAAAGCTGCCATAAAGTTGATGAAACCGCTCCTCACATGCGAAACAGTTCATGGCACTAAATACAAGAAGATAAGATTTGACCATTCATCCCAATTCTATCATTCCCAATTCTAACCTTAGTTGAGAAAATCTATTTTCACATAACGCTTTTGTGAAAATATCTGCTAGTTGCTCCTCAGTTGCAACATATTCCAAAGTTATATCCTTTTTCTCAACATGGTCTCGGATGAAGTGATACTTGATATCAATGTGTTTTGTTCTTGAATGTAACACTGGATTCTGAGTGATGGCTATGGCACTTGTGTTATCACACATAATCTTAACCTCTTTACATTCAACACCATAATCCAGTAACTGTTGCTTCATCCATAAAATTTGAGCACAGCAACTTCCAGCTGCTACATATTCTGCCTCAGCAGTGCTTGTAGCTATCGAATGCTGTTTCTTGCTAAACCATGAGACAAGTCTTCCACCTAGAAATTGACATGTCCCTGATGTGCTCTTTCGATCTATTTTACAACCGGCAAAGTCCGCATCTGAATAACCCATAAGTTCGAAAGATCCACCTCTCGAATACCAAAGTCCAACACTTTGCGTACCTTTGAGATATCTAAGGATCTTTTTAGATGCATTTAAGTGACTTTCCTTAGGACTTGCCTGAAATCTAGCACATACACCTACTGCAAAGGATATATCTGGTCTACTAGCAGTTAAATAAAGAAGAGATCTGATGATACCTCGATACGTAGTTTGATCGACCTCTCGACCTTCACTGTCGACATCGATACGTAGAGAGGTTCCCATGGGTACTTTGACTGAGGATTTCCCTTCTATGTTGTATTTCCTGAGCAGATCCTTGGTGTATTTCTCCTGATTGATGAAGATACCTTCCTTAAGCTGTCTCACTTGTAATCCAAGGAAGTAGTTGAGTTCTCCCATCATGCTCATCTCGAACTTCCCTTTCATCAACCTGGAGAACTTCTCGCACAAGTCTGGATTGGTGCTTCCAAAAATGATATCGTCCACATAGATTTGCACTAATAAGATGTGATCCCCATCCTTAATTCTAAATAATGTTTTGTCCACTAGGCCTTTGGTGAACCCACACTGAAGTAGAAAAGAGGATAGAGTGTCATACCAAGCTCTCGGAGCTTGTTTTAAGCCGTAGAGTGCCTTCTT
>NC_044927.1:26122284-26123102 GCF_003576645.1 Ipomoea triloba
ACATCGTTCCGTTCAAACTGATGAAGTTCCTCTTGCATGGCTTGCACCCAATCTGGATCACATAGAGCCTCATCGATCACCTTAGGCTCTATTTGAGATAGAAAGCAAGCAAACATGCTTTCTCTGTATGCTGATCTGGTCCGAACTCTGTCACGTACATCTCCAATCACTTGATCAGCAGGGTGACTTCTCAGCCATCTTAGGTCGGGTTGTGGCTCCTCAGTTGATACTTCTGTTGTAGGTTGAGATGTGGGTTGAGCATCTATGATCTGGATCGGATCAACTGAGTCAGGAGCTTTCTTCTTGGTAGGCTCTTCATCATCTGATTCTGACTGGAGTTCCGCTACGTCTCGAACTATCGGTTTCTTCCCATCGAGAGGTAAGTCTAATCTCTCGATTGACTCCGACTGAGCTTCCTCAGCTGCTTCCATTGACTTTGATGGTTGATCTGTTGATGCTCTATCATCAAAAGAGACATGTATGGATTCTTCAACCACCAATCTCCGCTTGTTGAAGACTCTGAATGCTTTACTTGTCGATGAGTATCCCAGAAATACTCCATCATCTGCCTTTTCATCAAAAGTTCTTAGCTGAGTCTTCCCATTGTTGTGGACATAGCATTTGCACCCGAATGTGTGGAAGTAGCTTACATTCGGTTTCCTTCCATTCCACAACTCATATGGAGTCTTTACAACTCCTTTCACGATCAAGGACCGATTTTGGGTATAGCACGCTGTGTTGACTGCTTCTGCCCAAAATCCTTGAGGTATGTTGGCTTGTGAGAGCATGGTCCTTGCAGCTTCCTTGAGAGTTCTGTT
>NC_044927.1:26123302-26125348 GCF_003576645.1 Ipomoea triloba
TTGAGGTGTTCGAGCGGCTGACAACTGATGATGAATCCCGTTCTCGTTGCAGTAGCTTTCGATTACTTGATTGACGAACTCTCCACCTTGATCTGACCGAATCTTTAGTATCGAGACATCCTTTTCAACTTGAACCTGCTTCAGAAGGTTTGGTAAGGCAACTTTTGTTTCGCTTTTCTTGGTTAAGAACACGGTCCAGGTGAATCTTGTGTAGTCATCTACTACCACAAGAGTGTACTTTCTTCCTCTCATGCTGGGTGGNTTACATTCGGTTTCCTTCCATTCCACAACTCATATGGAGTCTTTCCAACTCCTTTCACGATCAAGGACCGATTTTGGGTATAGCACGCTGTGTTGATTGCTTCTGCCCAAAATCCTTGAGATATGTTGGCTTGCGAGAGCATGGTCCTTGCAGCTTCCTTGAGAGTTCTGTTCCTTCTTTCAGCAACTCCGTTCTGTTGAGGCGTTCGAGCAGCTGACAACTGATGATGAATCCCGTTCTCGTTGCAGTAGCTTTCGATTACTTGATTGACGAACTCTCCACCTTGATCTGACCGAATCTTTAGTATCGAGACATCCTTTTCAACTTGAACCTGCTTCAGAAGGTTTGGTAAGGCAACTTTTGTTTCGCTTTTCTTGGTTAAGAACACGGTCCAGGTGAATCTTGTGTAGTCATCTACTACCACAAGAGTGTACTTTCTTCCTCTCATGCTGGGTGGATCTACTGGGCCAAATACGTCCATATGGAGAAGACTTAGTGGTCTAGTAGATGATGTCTCGGCTTTGGTTCTGAAAGAGGATTTGATCTGTTTGCAACGTTGACATGCCTCACAAATCTTGTCCTTTCGAAACGTAACTTTGGGCAGTTCTTCCACAAGGTTCCTCTTAGTAAGCTTGTTGATAGTTTTGAAGTTCAGATGGCTAAGCTTACTGTGCCAATCCCAGCATAAGTCTTCCTTGCTCCTTGCCAGCATACATAGGGATGGTTTGGCAGATCTCCAATCCACTATGTACATGTTTCCTTTCCTTGCTGCTTCCAGGACGACTTCGAGAGATTCCTCTTGTATGATTTGGCACTTGCTTTTGGTGAAGATCACTCTGTAGCCCTTGTCACAGAACTGGCTTGTGCTAAGGAGGTTGAAGTTGAGCCCCTCAACGTAGGATACCCCCTTGATCACCAATTCATTCTTATGAATTTCACCAACAGCCTTTGTGCGTCCTTTCTTCTCGTTATCTCCAAATGTCACCAAGGGACCTTCGATAGGATGGATGTTCTCTAGTAGTGTTAAGTTTCCCGTCATATGTCTCGAACATCCACTGTCAATGAACCAGTTTCCCGTCATATGTCTCGAACATCCACTGTCAATGAACCATATGTCCCTGGTGTCTCTCGAACATCCACTGTCAATGAACCATATGTCCCTGGTGTCATGCAGGCAGATCAAGCAGATTTAGGTACCCAAACTTTGGGTCCTGGTTGGTTAGTAAGTTTAGGCATCCATTTATACCTTGGACCCATTACTCCAGGCCTAGGTGCAATGTAGCCATTATACGTTTGATAATCATAAGGAATGCTAGCAAAGACTCTGGGCCTCTTAGGTGCATAGATCAGTTTTGGTTGAGGCCTGACCTCGGACTTACGCACCATGCCCTTCATTGCCTGTTTAGTCATGTGAAATTGCTGGAAGTGAGATTTCTTCCAGAAATCATGATTCGATGACCAGTCCTCATTAGATGGATAGAGTCTGCTTTTCTCTATCCGTGAATTTCTAACTCTATGGATCTCAGACCTTCCATATTTGCCTTGAGGCGCATTATATGGAATGTAGCTTCTTTTGTACTTGGAATGGCCTTGCGAGAGATAGCAAGGTGATCTCTGATATTGTTTACCCGGCCATTCTTCGTAGCTTTCCTGTACTTTCCATTGCTGGTGTATAGGGACGGTTTATGAATAGCTACTCTGGTCTTTTCTGTTGGTCCTTTATGACCTTTATTTGGTTTGGGTTGAGATCCTCCATTTCTTGAAGTTCCCAAACCATTGGTCTG
>NC_044927.1:26125429-26129960 GCF_003576645.1 Ipomoea triloba
ATTACTTTAGCTTCTAACTCACTTACTTTGAGAGTTAGCTCCGAATTCTCTTTCGAGACGTTCTTAAGCATATCTCTTTCAGCAGTTAGCTTGCTGTTCTCTTCCCTGATTTTGGCATGAGTGCTGTTGGCGATTTTGAGGTTCCTTCTGATTAATTCCATAGTCTCGAAGGGATCCTCATCGCTTCCAAACGAAGAACATTGAGAAGTAGAGATAGAGCAGCGAGATGTAGAAGGGGAGGTTACCTCATTATTGATAGCCATCAAGCATTTATCCTCCTCTTCTGTAGTGTATAAGCAGATGAGCCCCCTCTCATCCTCTGAGCTGCTGCTGCTGTCGCTGGAGCTCGACGTCTCGGACTCCTCGATTGCCTTCTCGAGTTCCTCAGCAACAAGCGCCTTTCTGCGCGAATGTTTCTTTGAATCTCCCTTGAAGCCACCTTGTGCTGGCTTCTCTCTGGATTCCTCTTTTCTTCTGGAATCCTTGCCTTCCTGGCCTTGATGCTTGCTTACCGGTGGGTAAGGACATTCAGCCTTGAAGTGCCCTGGTCTCCTGTAGTTGTAGCATAGACCTTGATCTTCTTCCTCCATTCTTCTGGGTGTGTATCTCTCATTTTTCCTTCTTGAGGAGGAAGGTGAACTTGTATTGCTCTCCGGTGTCTTCTTCATGAACTTCCTGAATTTTCTCATGAAGAAAGGTGTCTTCTTCATGAACTTCCTGAATTTTCTCATGAAGAAAGGTGTCTTCTTCATGAACTTCCTGAATTTTCTCATGAAGAAAGCAAACTTCTTCATGAACTTCCTGAATTTTCTCATGAAGAAAGCAAACTGTTCGTTGAACTTCCTGAATTTTCTCATGAAGAAAGCAAACTGTTCGTTAGATAAAAAATCAGTGGAATTAGGGTTTGACCTTGAGGAAGTGGTTGGTTGATCAGCAACCAGTGCCACATTTCGTCTGTCCACCACGTCCTCATCTCTCGGAAACATCTCAAATTCGAAGGCTTTGAGATCTCTGAACAGTTGGTCGGTTGTGGTGTTCTTCAAATCCCTGTGATCACGCATTGTGATCACCTTCATTTCCCACTCCTTGGTAAGGCCTCGTAAGACCTTCAGGTTTAGCTCCTTTTGTGGAATCTCCTTCTCGAGATCACTGATCTCTATTGATAGCTTCATGAAACGAGATTCCATGCTGTCGATGCTTTCCCCTGGCTTCATCTTGAAGTCCTCGAACTTCTTCATNTCACTAATCTCTATTGATAGCTTCATGAACCGAGATTCCATGTTGTCGATGTTCTCCCCTGGCTTCATTTTGAAGTCCTCGAACTTCTTCATGGCCACGGTGAGCTTGTTCTCCTTTTCCTGTTCGTCACCTTCACCAATTAACATCAAGTTCTCCTTTTCCTGTTCGTCACCTTCACCAATTAACATCAAAGTCTCCTTTTCCTGTTCGTCACCTTCACCAATTAACATCAAAGTGTCCCATACCTCTTCGTCACCTTCACCAATTAACATCAAAGTGTCCCATACCTCTTTGTCACCTTCACCAATTAACATCAAAGTGTCCCATACCTCTTTTGCCGTTTTGCAAATTAACATCAAAGTGTCCCATACCTCTTTTGCCGTTTTGCACTTTCTCACTTTTGGAAAGATGGTTTCGTCTATAGCTCTGAAGAGAATATCCTTGGCAATATTGTCCAGGTTGTTTCTCTTCCTATCATCACTTGTCCATTCTTCTCTAGGTTTTGGGATGTACTTTGGTGTATCCTTGGTTTGTTCAGCAGCCGTGTTGACCATTAAAATCTTGACTGGTCCAGATGTTATCACTTCGGCCATCTCATCNTAAGAATGATTAATGATTGTGAAAGTTTGATACACATGTGAATGTATTTTCTTTTAGTCATATAATATATAAATAATAAATATATACATACACTTGTACAATTATAAATTTAAATTTTTAGTTAAAGACAAAATACATNTCTTGACTGGTCCAGATGTTATCACTTCGGCCATCTCATCATAGAGGGCTGATAGATACGCAAGCATGCGTGTTTTCCAGTCATCGAACCTGCTAAGATCAAAAAGGAGATGTCTCGACAACATGCTGTCCATTTTAAAATNAATTATCTCGTGCTTTGAAAACTTTTAAAGTACAATTATAAATTTAAATTTTTAGTTAAAGACAAAATACATCATAAATTTGTTACTTTGATTCTAAATAACATGTGTTGGTCCCAAGGGGATGGGGTACAAGTCTAGAGGGGGGGGTGAATAGACTTGTATAAGATTTTGCAAATCTTTTTCAACTTCTCGTGTGTATTGGACTTAGGATGTTTAGGTCCGATACCTCACAAGATGNGGGTGAATAGACTTGTATAAGATTTTGCAAATCTTTTTCAACTTCTCGTGTGTATTGGACTTAGGATGTTTAGGTCCGATACCTCACAAGATGAAGACAAAGTTTAATGCGCAGCGGAAAAGTTATCCCCTTTTAGTTAGCACGAGTTTGAGTTAGTTCGAGAGGTGCGATTTTATGCAGTGCAGTTCGAGAGTTAGATAGCGAGAGATAAAAGCAGAAAGTAAATGAGAGAGATTTTTAAGTGGTTCGGCCAACCCGCCTACATCCACTCTTCTTCCAGAAACTCCCTGGAAGGATTGCACTAAAACTTCCCTTTTTAGTACAATATCGAGCGCTTGAGCTTTGATCACGAAGCCCGCCTCAAGCCTCAGGTTTTTCGCCCCGCTTCTTGTTACTCCACCTATCGAGCACTTGAGTCGAGGGTACAGTAATTTGTTAAAGAAATTAAATTAACTTAACTCATCATATTAATGGGTTGATCCAACAAGCTTATTCTTTTGCAGAGTGGGGTGATTTTTACGAGGGAGGATCTTTATAGAGGACCAGTTGATCTTGAGATCCAATTTCCATTCGTGAACATACATGCTGGTGCGAAACTCTCGGCTGTAGTTTTTATATGTAAACGGACAAAAAATGTGAGGTTGGTGTGGCTTAAGCTTGAAAGAACGCGGTATCGTTTATATGGAGATATCATTTACTACTTGTATTGAAAGCGGGAAACTTTTGGTAGAAATTCGGTGGTGAATTGAGCAAAATGTTGTAGTACATGCTATACTTCTTTTGTAGTTATGCTGATGCATAAAATTTGTCTCTTACATTTTCTTTGCTGATGACATGGAACACATATTTTGTTAATCAAAGAATGGCTTGATTTGTAATATGTGTGTTTTGTACAATAATCGTATNCTTAAGTCCATGCTCCACTTGCTACTTTTGGTAAAAGTTACTTTTTTTTTTTAAATTCCCATTGATCCTCGTTTTAGGGAACAAGACCGACTTTGGATTAGTGCACCTTCTAACCGTTTGT
The DNA here is from genome assembly GCF_003576645.1 of Ipomoea triloba. Lineage (NCBI taxonomy): Eukaryota > Viridiplantae > Streptophyta > Magnoliopsida > Solanales > Convolvulaceae > Ipomoea > Ipomoea triloba. The sequence continues at coordinate 26,128,815 of NC_044927.1, forward strand.
TGTGGAATTCTGATGTGGCATCCACTTCTAGCACCTCCTTAATATTTTATCTCCATGATATTCTTCTTCTCCAAACTTTATTCATGCTTCCTGACCGTCATTCAGCCTTTTGGAGAAGTGTCAGTTTATCGAGACCAAAATTGANGAACGATTAATGATTGTGAAAATTTGGTACACTTATAAAATGCATATATTCTCTTAGTCATATAATATATAAATAATAAATATATACGTACACTTATAAAATTATAAATTTAAATTTTTAGTTAAGACATAATACATCATAAATTTGTTACTTTAATTCTATATAACATACTTGAAATTCCCGTACCTGTTATATATGCCTTCTATGTGTTTGATATGATGCCAATACCCATATTATGGTCCAACATGTTAGTCCATACCCATATTATGAATCGAACAACTTAGCTTGTAGTTGCAATAATAATTACAGAAGGAATTCTCGCAACAAGACTTCTAAGGAGACAACTCTTCTAGCTAGGTTGTTACTTGTTAGATTTTTGAAAACTCGCAGCCATTACTCAATAGTGCGTATGTGTAATAATTTACAAATTATACAAAGAGAAGTGAACTGCAGTATGATCGAAAATCATGTTCTACTCAATTGGTTATCTTTTTAGACTATTTAAATGTATTATTATTACCACACAAACGAGGGCACAATGTGGTTAATTTTAGCATTCCAAGTTCAAAACCCCATCACATCTCATTCATCACAATTTTTTTTAATATGATAATGTTATAATATAAGAATGATTAATGATTGTGAAAGTTTGATACACATGTGAAATGTATTTTCTTTTAGTCATATAATATATAAATAATAAATATATACATACACTTGTACAATTATAAATTTAAATTTTTAGTTAAAGACAAAATACATCATAAATTTGTTACTTTGATTCTAAATAACATGTGTTGGTCCCAAGGGGATGGGGTACAAGTCTAGAGGGGGGGGTGAATAGACTTGTATAAGATTTTGCAAATCTTTTTCAACTTCTCGTGTGTATTGGACTTAGGATGTTTAGGTCCGATACCTCACAAGATGAAGACAAAGTTTAATGCGCAGCGGAAAAGTTATCCCCTTTTAGTTAGCACGAGTTTGAGTTAGTTCGAGAGGTG
>NC_044927.1:26131075-26155096 GCF_003576645.1 Ipomoea triloba
AGGAATAATTCCGTTGGAGGGAAAATTATTCCGTTTGAAATTTGTCTCCCATGCTGTGTATGGGACTTGCATCTTTTCAGCATTTTTCATGGAGTGGTGGTCTTGTAACTTGAACCTTTTGTTTGGTAGTGGATATTCCATAATCCACTTTCTTAAGTCCATGCTCCACTTGCTACTTTTGGTAAAAGTTACTCTTTTTAAATTCCCATTGATCCTCGTTTTAGGGAATAAGACCGACTTTGGATTAGTGCACCTTCTAACCGTTTGTTGTGGAATTCTGATGTGGCATCCACTTCTAGCACCTCCTTAATATTTTATCTCCATGATATTCTTCTTCTCCAAACTTTATTCATGCTTCCTGACCGTCATTCAGCCTTTTGGAGAAGTGTCAGTTTATCGAGACCAAAATTGATGTCTCGATTGTTTGATGTCTTGATCCCCATGTATCGAGAGATCTGTCTCTCGAACTCTGCTTATGTCTCGAACTGGGTTGTTGTATCGAGAGATCCTATCTCTCGGACTCTGCTTATGTCTCGAGACTTAGTTGATGTCTCGCAGACCCTTATTCCTCCAGTGTTGTCCCGTGCCTTCTTCTGATCTGTCTATTAGATTATAACACGAGACTTCTAAGATGTTCACACAAGTTTACCTTAAGCTAAAATATTTTCCGAGTTGAGCTCAAGTTACCCGGTTGTATTTTCGCTCTTAGTTTACTTGTCGAACTTACATATAATTTCCTATCCTTCGAGACTTAGGGGATTATAGATTACATTTGGTATCATCAAAACTTATTACAATATGTTCCTAAGAACATGTACTTCAATATTTTTTGAGGGACAATAATAAAGTTTTCAATAAGATAGTTATAAATGGAAGTAAAATTCCAACCCAATTAACTAATAAGGCAAAAATCTTTAATCTTATCATTAGAACAGTATTTATTCTTCAAGAATCAATAATCTTATCATTATTACATTATTTATTCTTCAATAGTGTTATATTATAATAATAATCCACATGTAAGAGATTTGGAACCTCTACATACATAACGAACTCTTCCGTACAGTTTGAAACGGTTATCAATAAAACCCTCCATTCCCAATTTCATTTGGCATCATTGATGGCTCTATTTAGTATATAGCTTATTTTAAGCTCCAAACAAACTCTATTGACAAAAATGTCATTTAAACACGTGGTGCTTGGCATAATATGAAATAATATATTAAAACATTCACTCTTTAATATTAATTTATTTCATAATATATTTTAAAATACACAAATTAAATCTAAATATTGCTACTTTAGTATGGAATGCTAAATCATAAATGTGAAATACATACATACATACATACATACATACATACATATATTATCCGTTGAGCGACGGCCCTTCCACTTGGCACCGTCGGATCACTAATTAAGGCCGACTTTCGTCCCTGCTCGACAGGTGGGTCTTGCATATATATATATATATATATATACATACATACATATATATATATATATACATACATATATATATATATATATATATACATATACATATATGTATATATATATGTATATATGTATGTATGTATGTATGTATATATATGTATGTGTATATATATATATATATATTGAATACTACTCTAACATATGAGAGAGTAACTTGGTACAATTGGATTACAAGGTTCTTGACATATATATTAATTTTTAAATTTGAATATATAAATTTATAAAAATGTCCGTTTATGTCTTTTTACACTTATATATTAATTTTTGAGCATTGAAGCCTACCAACCGATAATAGACATATAACAACCAGTCGCAACCGTTTTAACCAAAATTTCAACAATGCTTCGACAATTGTCGATTTGCCCTTGGCTCCAACTCCGAGTAAAATGTGACCTCTTGCGTGACCATTTCTCTGGTTGTCTTCTTTTGAGAAAGCACTCATGGTCATCTACTCAGAATAAGGCGACCATTTCTCTAGTTGCATTCTCGGAAGAAGACGGCAAGAGAAATGGTCACCTAGAAGGCGACCAGTTTGGCTCATCGACTATCAATTTTTTCGGGCGTCAACAACAACTTGAGGGTGGTCAATTATATATTTTTACAGAATTTAATTGAAGATTTTAAAAGTTAAGAGATCTAATTACTCTATCACGTAGAGTTAAGGGCCTATTTTATGATTTTCTCTTAGAAAAAAAAAATTGAATTGTAAACTTAACTAACTCTCGCATTCTCCCGCCATATCTTCACCCATTAAATCAATCGTTATCAAATCTTATTCCCTGCCTCCTTCTCTCTGTTTAATCGGATCACATTTGGAATCCAGAAAATTGCAGGAAAATATCTCCGACATTTCTTTGCTTCTTCTCGATCATCAACGCAACAATGGTGCTGCGAATCACCGTCGTCGAATCAACTCTTATTGTGAAAGCGATTCAGGCAGCCGCGGTGGTTAGATCTCCGTTAGTGATATTCATTTGGAGACCTGAGGGTCTTTGTGTGCAATCCATGCTTACGGATAAGCTGGAACATGGCCAGAACCTCTCTACTCTTCTCAGGCTCGAGGCTCAGACATTCAGCTCCTATGAATCTACAGATCAATACTTCAGTGCAGTTGTTGAACGTGTCGACCTCGAAGCAGTCTTTTCGACTGCCGAAGATGCCGAACACATCGAATTTTCCCAATCTGATGAAGACAATAAACTGAATGACTTTGGCTACTTGCGTGCTCGCTTCAACAGGCCTGTAGGTCAGTTTTTCCCTGTTGTATGGACTTAATTTCTTGAAATTCCCGTACCTGTTATATATGCTCTCTATGTGTTTGATATGATGCCAAGAATTACTGCGAATTGATCAGATTACCATAGATATATTGTTGAATTAGGAAACATTAGAAAAAGGATAAAAGGTAGGGTTACGTTTCTGACAGAAGATCTGAAAGTTGCAAATTGCCAATTTCTGTTGCATTCAATTCCATTCTTGGAAATCCCAAGTAGCTAGAGTGAATTGAACCGTTTTCTGATTGTTCTTACCAATTTCTTGCATTCCATTCTTGCTTCGATTATTACTTGGGAGTTGGGAATTGCCAATTGCCAATTTCTGTTGCATTTTGGAAATCCCAAGTAGCTAGAGTGAATTGAACCGGTTTCTGATTGTTCTTTCCAATTTCTTGCATTCCATTCTTGCTTCGATTATTACTTGGGAATTGAATCAATTTACAGGAGCTTACGATGAGAACTGCATTTCCTTGAAAATATATGGTACCTTTTCTGAGAGCATGCTACGAAGTGCTGATGTTTCAGCTGATCCATCTATCTTTCCACGTCTCCCTCTGGCTGCAATTTGTGGACTCGCTTTTGCAGACGCTATAGCAGTTATGGAGAGCATGTCAGGGACAGGTATATACCTTTAATCATTCAACACTATATAGGAAAACTTCTTGAAACATCTTTTTTCTTTTGGGTAACGAGGAAAACCCGCAACTACTACCAAAAACTATGCATTGACTAAACCAAGTTACCTATAGTTGACTGGCTCAAACGAAAAAAACCAATAGGTGCTTGAGAGTCGAATTTGTAACTTTTCTGGTTACCAATTTAATAACCTAACCAACTTGGTTGAATTGTCTTTACTCTTTATCTTGTACATCCTCTGATTATGCTGTTTAACAACCTTGCAGTTCTTATAACTACTAGAGGAGAAATAGTATCTTTCTCTCCTGTTGGTAAAGGTTTGGTGCCACTGTTACTAGAGTCGAGGGTACAGTAATTTGCTAAAGAAATTAAATTAACTTAACTCGTCATATTAATGGGTTGATCCATGAAACTTATTCTTTTGCAGAATGGGGTGATTTTTACGAGGAATGATCTTCATCATGGACTAGCTGGTCTTGAGATCCAACTTCCATTCCTGAACATGCATGCTGGTGCGAAACTCTCGGCTGTGGTTTTTCTATATAGACGGACAAAAAATGTGGGATTGGTGTGGCTTAAGCTTGAAAGAACTCGGTATCGTTTACATGGAGATATCATTTACTACTTTTATTAAAAGCGGGAAGTTTTTGGTAGACATCCGGTGGCAAATTGAGCAAAATGTTGTAGTATACTTGTTTTGTAGCAAATGTTGTAGTATACTTCTTTTGTAGTTATGCTGATGCATAAAATTTGTCTCTTACATTTTCTTTGCTGATGACATGGAACATATTTTTTTAATCTAAAAATGGCTTGATTTGTAATGTGTGTTTTTGTACAATAATCATATGTTGTGTTGTTGCACTGCTCGCAAATTTTGTATACTCGGTGCTAAAATGATTACAAATGACGATTGATAGATTATATGCTCATAATAGTTTGTTTAAATGTTTATATGTGACAATGGAAACATTTTCTTCGTTAAACTCAATTGGCAAGATGTGTTATCTTGAGTGTTTTTTTTCTTTATCATTTTGATAGAGTAATAATTACGGAATCACAATAAGTGAATAAGAATGATCCAACATATTAGCCCATACCTATATTATGAATCGAACAACTTAGTTTGTAGTTGAAGTAATAAATCACAAAAGGAAGTCCCGCACCAAGACTTCTAAGAAGACAACTCTTCTAGCTAGGTTCTTAGATTTTTTGAAAACCCACAACCATTACTAAATGGTGTACATGTGTAATAGTGTACACACTACACAAAGAGAAGTGAACCACAGTATGATCAAGAATCATGGTCTACTCATATGGTTGTCCTTTTAGACTGTTTGCAAACGAGTGCACAATGTCCTTAATTTTAGCATTCCTAAGTTCAAAAACCCATCACATCTCATTCATCACAGTTTTTTTAATATGATAATGTTATAATATAAGAACGATTAATGATTGTGAAAGTTTGATACACATGTGAAATGTATTTTCTCTTAGTCATATAATATATGAATAATAAATATATACATACACTTGTACAATTATAAATTTAAATTTTTAGTTAAAGATGGAATATATCATAAATTTGTTACTTTAATTCTAAATAATATGTACTTCAATATTTTTTTGAAGGACAATAATAAAGTTTTCGATAAGATAATTATAAATGGAAGTGAAATTCCAACCAAATTAACTAATAAGGCAAAAATATTTAATCTTATCATTAGAATATTATTTATTCTTCAAGAATCCTTTAATCTTATCATTATTACATTATTTATTTTTCAATAGTTATATTATAATAATAATCTATATGTAGGCGATTTAGAACCTCTACATACATAACGAACTCTTCTGTACAGTTTGAAACGGTTATCAATAAAACCCTCCATCCCCAATTTCATTTGGCATCATTGATGACTCTATTTGGTATAACTTATTTTAAGTTCCAAACAAACTCTATTGACAAAGATGTCATCTAAGCACTTGGCATAATATGAAACAATATATTAAAACATTCAATCTTTAATTTATTTCATAGCATATTTTTAAATACACATATTGAATCTAAACATTGCTACTTTATTATGGAATGCTAAATCATAAATGTGAAATATATATATATTTAGACTTTAAATTGCAATATAAATATATATATTTTTTTAGACTTTAGACTTTATAAAAATGTCTATTTATATCTTTTTACCCTTATGGACGGATAATTTTACCAAACATAACAAACTTCCAAAAAAAGATCCCACAAGATTATTTCTCAACTTCTCCGCAGCAATGGTGCTGCGAATCACAGTCATCAATGCACGTTTTCTGAGAGAAGCAGTTCAAGCAGTGCCAGTGGCCGGGTCGGGAATGGTGATAATGATTTGGAGCCCCGAGTATTTCGCCGTGCAATCCGTGTTTGCAGAGAAGATGCCTGAAGGAGAAAACCCCCTGACGCTTCTCAAGATCTCTCCCGAGGGTTTCACCTCTTACGACTCCACAGATCGCTTCTTCAATGCGGCCGTTGAAGCTGCGGAGCTCGAAGCCGTGTTTCACACCGCCAAGGATTCCGACCCTATCGAGTTCTACCAATCTGTTGAAGAAGACAATGGACTAAATGAGTTCGGTTACCTTCATGCGCGCTTCAACAGGCCTGTAGGTCAGTCCTTGAATTGCTTCTCAGATTTTACGGATTTTTGAATTGAATGCACTCTACATGTTTGATCAGATGCCAGTAATTACTGCGAATTCATTAGATTACCAAAGATATTCATATCTTGTTGAATTTGGAAATTCCATTCCATTCCATTATTGAAAACCCGAATTGAATAGAACGAGCCGACAATCTGCAGCTGATTGGTTTATTTGATTGATTCAATTGGTTTGAAAGATCTGGCGGCAGGGCTAGTCTCATCAGGAGCTTTCATGAATGATTACATTCCCATGAAAATTTATGGTATCTTTCCTGAACGAGTGCTTCAAGCTGCTGATGTATCGCACGATCCATCTCTCATTCAATATCCACCCGCGGCTGTATTTGTTGCAAGACATTTTGCGCACTACATTGCTACTTTGGAGACCTTCGGGATGACAGGTATAGTACCTACAACACTATATGATACAAATCTTGAATTAACATTAGAGCAAAGTTAGTCTAGCGGTTGACTTGTAACTTTTACAAGTTCGACTCCCAAGTCTCAACTGGAGTGACTTATTAGTCTTTTTTTATTTGAACCGATTAGTTATGAACGATTTAAGTTGATTTACTTTTTAATTATTTTCCGGTTAAAGTTAGGCAATTGACTTGGTAATCATAAAGTTATAAAGTTATAAGTTCGACCTTCGATGGAAGTGATTTATTAGTTTTCTTGAATTAGATCAATCAACTATGAGTAACTTAGGCGGCTAGAGTCACATGGTTAGATTGTTTATCTCATTGTGATTCTTTACTGGTTGTAGTCACACTATTGAGTTTAGCTAATAAGTCCAGTACACATTTTGAGCAGTGGCTGGTGAATTATCCTCTATTGATCGAAATTTCACAATGTTGCGTGCAGCTACCATAACTGTTCTTGATAATGAAGTGTTTTTCACTACCGAAGCAAGACCTTTGGACCCGCTGATTATGCCCCAAAAGGTATGTTTACGTTTATGTTCATTAATCTGGTAAAGAAACTAAAGTTGTGATGTTTGGGAAAATGGGTTGATAGATGAATGTAGGGCAAATTTTTATACCATGGACCAAGGTCTATCTCAATGGTTCAAAAATAACTTTCAAATTCTGTATTTGTAATTTACAGAATCTAATTTTCATATTCTGAGTTTGTAATTTATAGATTCTAATTTCATATTCTGTATCAATTGAAATAACTTTCAAATTCTGTATTTGTAGTTTACACATTCTAATTTTTATATTCTGTATCAATTGACCTTTTTTACCTGTAACTATATGTGACAATAATTATTAAATTATGTTTCAGTAATTATTAAATTATTTATTTACATTGTAGCTAGCTGGTTGTTGCGCGCAGGCTGGGCTGATTTCTACGAGGGAAGATTGTGGCATTAAGCCGGTTCGGTTTGACGTTCATATGCAGAACCTGGACATTCAGCCTGGTGCAGCCGTGTCGGATGAAGTTTCATTGTACAAACGAACGGATACAGTGTTCTTGTTTTGGTTCAGACTTGCCACGCCCAAGACGTTTCTCAAGGGACACATCATCTACTACTTCTACTGAAACTGGCCTGGATTATGGTTCAACACCATATTTTTTCTTTTCTTTTGTATGTACTCATATGCCGCCATTCATTCATACATATATAGATCATAGATGATTCATACATGTTTTTAGTACAGAACAGAAATGGAATTTGATTTAGAATTTACACACAAGAGAAGGATTCAATGTACTGAAAACAATCAAACCAGCCAAGCATGAGAGAGTTCCCAAAAAGCTCAGAACCAAAATCTCTGAGCACCGTGAAACTGTTGTCTGTGAAATTGTATCGCACAACTTTCCCTGGAACACTTAAAACCAGGAATGAATCCCCGTCCTCGTCCCTGTCCCCGTCCCGGACAATGCTGGCAGTCAGGAACTTGTAGTAAAACTTGTCGGAAGCTTCTAGATTTTTGCTTATAGATTCAGGGAAAGCGTTCATCACGTTCTCAATGTCGACCTGGTACTTCACAAACCACCCGGAATAGTCCCTCTCCATCTCGTAAACCTTAAACTGCGTGGTCTTAGGGCCGTGGATATCGATAAGGTGGAGATGTCCGCACGATTCCTGCATATACCTGACCCGTTTTTGGTCCGGCATGGGCGGCATCGCCATTTCCCCGAACCTCTCTTTCTCCACGTTGAAATGAAGCCCGGTTTCGACATTGTTGCCGAACCAATTAACATTGCCGTTCCAATACACTCCCAGCTTATAATTGAGATCGCGGAAGAGCGGTCTCTGCACGCGCTTCCATTCGCGCGTCTCCGACGAGTAGACCTCGAGCTGAAACGGTGCCTCGGTACCGGAGAACACGACAAGAACAACCTTGTAATGAGGCGATTTTGTCGGGTCAAACGCTAAGGTAACAGAATGAACTCTCCCGATTCCCTGGGAATCGGGCAAAGCGGCGAAGCTCCGAGTACTGGGATTGTAAACGTAGAATCTCCGGCGGTTATCTTCAACCTTAAAGCTACTACAGCACAGGAGCCCATTGCAGGAAGACTGGACAGCCATTCCACATTTCTCATCCCCAAATTCCAGAGTTCTGAACGGGGGATCGGAACCGTCCAGCGATATAAAATCAAACTCCGGGAAGTCTAGCGTGGAATTGGACTTCTTGAAGACGATGCCGGAGACGGATTTTTTCCGGCGGGTGTGGAAGTAGGGGTGGGTGATGAGTGAGAGCCAGCGTTTGGAGACGGATTTGAACCGGAGAAGCGATTTCACGGGCAAATATAGGAAGATCTCCGTCAAGAGATCGTCGCTGGAAGCGACTATTGTGGCGGAATTGCTGATCATTGGATGAATTGAAATCGATGATTGAGGATTCTGGAACAATGTTGGATTGAGGATGTGGAAAGTAAGATGAAAATGGGCATAAATAGAGGTGGATTTGTGGCCACAGGTGGAGAAACTTAGAAGGGACATTTGGTGGTGCTGTCGTTTCATGAATCAGGATGAGTATACGTTAAAGCCATGAAACGTGGATGGGGGTATAGTCCAGCAAGAGACATCTGTAGCCGTGATTCCTATACTTAATAATTTAAACGGCAGGGTATTTTGGTAATTACGCACTATATTTTATTCAAATTTTTTTTTTCTTTTTAAAAATTAAAGTTCTACTGACCAAACACATACCCCTTGATTGGATGGCCGGGAGTAATGCCTTGGCTAAAAAATAATTTGAAAAAGTTAACATGCATCAATTGAATCCTTCATTGCCTCTTCAATTCATCATGTTTAGAAGTGATTTTCAAATTACAAGTTAGCTTTAGAAATATATCATGACATATATTACTTAGCGAATAATCATGCATGTATGAGTTATACTGTCAATCAATAGCCATTAAAATCTTTTAACTCATGCCCTTGCAATCTTTAGGATTTTCTTAACTCGATTTAATTAAGTGCACTACACACTTTAATATTAGATTTTGCTTTAGATTTTGCTTGAAGGTAATGTTAGAATGTAGGGTAAAAATGTAATTTTAGTGTGGCTAGTATATATTCCTTTCCCTTTTTTTTTTTTACTTTTTTTTTCTTTTTGGGTTTTATTTGACAATATGTGATTTTGTGAATTGGATTATGCTTAGGAATTGAATCTATTGAATAGAAGTAGGCTTAGAATTGTGAAAACACATGGGAGAAAAAACTCAAAAGAAAATTGACTTTATCATCATATGTATTAGCATACCCTCTAGATTTTATTCAATAGGTTTAAATTATTAAAATGCCCCTTCCCTTTCATTTTAAAAAAAAAAATCACCAAATGCAAAAATAATGTAGCTCTTAATAATGTTAACAAAGGACATGGCTAGCTTGTGTTTTGTTCTCATAGCAACATCAAAATTTCATAGATTCTAATGCATAATCAGGGCTCAATTATACAATGGATCAATCAAATGGACTACAAACATCATAACCTTAGGCAAGCAAGTAGCAAAAGTATTGATTGGTATTCAAAAGAACATCATGACAACGAGGATTACTATTTCTATTATCTAAGAAAATCTTCGAGATTGACCAAAAAAAAGTCAACTATACACAAATTTACCCCTCGAATAGAGGAGTAAAGCCTTAACTAGAAAATCATTGGACCCGACCTGGTGTTATTGGTCTAAGTGGATGAGTCAATGCAATTAACACATTCATTGCAACGGCCAAGCAGAGAGCAGGTGAAATGGTGCACTTAAGGCAGAGGCCATGCACTTATTAGGAGCACCGCCTCATCAAATAACATGAGTTATGGAGGGCCATCACACTTATGGAGGAGAGAGCCTCAATTATTAGGAGGCCGCAACACTTATTGAGGAAAGACACGACACTAATTAGAAGATCATTGTGAAATTATTGTAACCATTATCATTATATTGCATAAAAGATGTTCCCATGTCACAACAAAGGGGGGACATGCTCTAATTTTGGTACCCAAAACTCTTAGCAATACATGTGATTCTATTTGTCGCAATTTACTTGCTTACTTGTCAATTATATTCTCCAATAACATATTTACCATCAAAAATATAATTTTACTACATTTTTTAAAGAATTTATCACACGAATTGTGAAAACACAGGAGAAAAAAGTCAAAAAGAAAATTGATTTTATTTTTTAAAAATGAAACAACATGGGGTGATAAATGGGATTTGAATAAGAGTAAAATGTGGGGCACGAGAAATCGTGAATGATATGTATGAGGTGCGTTGTGTGTTTAAGACTCATATATGCCTTTATGGTTAAGATTGCTTTTTCTCAATTAAGAAAAACCTAAAATAACTTTTGTTAGTTAGTCTTAATTAGGATTTGTTGTTTTCCTTTATGATTTTATTAACGACTTTGTCGGCCACAACCCACAACCTTCCCTTCCCAAGCAAAGGAAAACGGATAGCGTGCCTTGTCCATTTTCCAAACTATTTCAGCCAACGTATATAAATTATATTTAAATTATTAATTTATGTCTTATTTGGCAATCAGTTATTAGTGATTAGTGTCTAGGGATTAGCAAATTATACTAACAGTTAGCATATAGCGAATTGTATTAGTGAGTTTGATCAGCGATTTGTAAAGAGTTATTTGATAAAATTAATTGTTTACTATTAACGGTTAACATATAAAAAGACATATAATAAAGACATTCATATTATTATTATTATTATTATTATTATTATTATTATTATTATTATTATGTAATAATAAAATAATTTATAATAATAATAATACAAAACAAAACCATATTAAGTGACAAAAACTTGTTTGAGATTCCTTTCAAAAAAAAAACTTGTTTGAGATAAAATGTAATACTTATACTAGCAAATACAATACTAAATCACTAATAAAGTATTACATTTTATATTGATCCGACCCGTTTCGTGGATAAAGATATGTGAGACGGTCTCACATAAGTGTGACCCTATATAAAACCAACCCTTTCATTTAAGGAGTTTTAATGGTTATTTAGTTACTTTCTTTTATTACCAAAACGCCAAGTTGAAATGCTACAAAATGCAACGATCTGGATTGTTGCTCTAAACTGTTGAATAACCAAACGTTTTCTTAAGGTCAAAACGTCAAAATGACGGATCTATCAAACAAGGCCTTGAGATGAATGCGGTTACATTATTATTATTGTTTTATAAAAAATTATAAATTCATTCTTATATCATTTATGATTTCTAAATGTGACATGTTTGTGTATGGTATTATATTCATGCAAACTAACACCAAATAATAAAGGAAATCAATGAATTGAATGAGATAGGAAATAATAAATGAATAATCGCACGGCACAAATGCTTGAATTGGTTCTAGCTAGTAGTTAGAGTTTAGTACAACGTATGTTGCGTGTCTCTTCATTATAGAACACAAGCTATTTATACGTACAAAACAAATACTCCGAAGTAAACAACTAAACACGCTTTTCATCAAATGTAAACTAATTTCTAGCTTGCAACAAATTTGGTGAACTGAGTTTTGTTGGATTAGGTTTTCGAGTGGAACTTGGCATATATGGGTTTGGTACTTTGGTCGGCCTCTCTTGATAGATCAGATCAAATGCTCTTGGGCCAACGTTGTGTTGATCGAACGTAACTCTCATAATTAAGTTGAGTCCAATGTGACATGTACCACATGTTCACAGCGTAAACACCATGGGATCATTTAACGGGAATTACAAATTAGATCTAAACTTTTTATATCATTATTTCACAACGTACGTCCTATTTAATTTAATTAATTTGTAATGTAATTAATTATTGAATCACAAGTTAATAAATACTTAAATATTATCATGCTCAAAAAGAAGTGTCCAAATTAGTGGAGCGCATTATTATTATTTTCATGCTAGAAGATTACGAGTTTAATTTTTACTAACATCATATTTGTTAAGTCTCGACCAGTCACCTACACCCTTGGGTAGTGACAATGTTTTTTTTTTTTTTTTTTCCAAGACCAACCCGTGTGTATCACGTTACGACGTTCTAAAACAGAAAATCAAAACAAATGGATGGGTGCATTATTAAAGTCTCCAAGCTAGCTAAGTGCAGCTGGTTTCCATCCCAAAACGGTTGAAAATTTCCATTTTTGAAGAGAAGTGTACGCAGTGCGTGCGTATTCAAGTCTCCATCCATGTGATGATATATATAAGTAAATAGTCGATAGTTGAATCAGTGAATTATTGGTTGCGGTTTAAGAATTAATTGAACGACAAAACAGGCGATATATGTTACGTTGTTGCATGCGTTTCTCCTTCCTTAATTTCCTGAAAACGGATAAGCAGTTAGTTGCTGCCGTTTACGACTTGAAGAGCTTATTTATCTTTTCCACAATCTACTTACTCAAGAATCAATTAAGCTATCTGTGCGGAAAGAATATAAAAATGCATTATTATGGATGCATGTCTTAAATGTGCAAACTTAAAAAATTATGAAAAGTGCATATTTTGGTGTTCAAATTTGCATAATAAAATTGGTGATAATTATAAAAATGTCACCGGCATCTTTTTTTTTAAAAAAAAAATTGAACTAGTTGAGATTGGTTCTTAGTTTTCTTCTGCCCATTAATGTCCGGTCAGTGCGACCGCACCGCTATGTATACAAATATACACAACTCAATGTTAGAAAATGCACCACACAAATATGCATCATTGAGTATGCATCACCAAAAACACACCACTAGGTATGCAAATATACACCACACAGTGTTAGCAAATGCACCATTAAGGATAGGAGAGTTATGGTGCATTATTTTGGGTGTGTGGTGTGTTTTTGTGTATTTTCATTGTAGTGCGTTTTCTAACATTAAGTGGTGCACTTTCTAACATTGAGTGGTGCACTTTCGAACATTGAGTGGTGCGAACCGCATCGATCGCACGGGAAGGAGCGGCCACAATTGAACATATATATATATATACATAACTTAGTTCCAGTGCGGTCGCGCCTTAATGTTGCGGTCAATGCGGATATATCAATAGTTATGCAAACATGCACCAATAGTGTTAAGAAACACACAACAAAAAAATGCACCAATGCACCAAAAAAAGCACCATTAGATACGCATCAACACAAAACGCACGATTAGGTGTTGGGAGGTATGATGTATTTTTGGGTGTGTGGTGTGTTTCGTAACGCATTTGCGCATTTCATTTTTGTACATTTTTCTAACACTATTGGTGTGTTCGTATTGAAGGCACGTTAAGGCCCAACGGCATTTGAGTTAAGATATATATATATATATATATATATATATATATATATATATATATATATATATATATATATATTTATATACTCTCTTAGTTTTCCATCGAGTGGAACGTTATGTAAACTAACCGGCCGTTTCACCTTTTCTTTTTGGAGCTGTACGCAATCAAAAAGGCAGCAGGTAAGTTTGAAAATGCATGTAGTAGTTGCAACCTAAATCATACAGCGTCTTTCTACCTAGAAGAACCATCTAACAAAATGGCAGGTTAGACAGCACGCAGCTTTCTGGATTCCTAAGGAACTTCATGCACGTCGTATCCTCAAATGACCCCATCCTCATTGCATAATTTTAGTTTGAGTCAAAATTTCGATCTTGTAGTTGTTAAACTTGTCATGTGATTTCAGTTTAAACCAAACTTTGGATCCTATACAATGGGTATAACTGTGTTTAGTTGCCACATTGGGTGTAGCTTTTATACGGCGACTGTGAGATCACGTGTCCTTGTCATGATTTATATCCAAAAATTAGGAAAACTGTCTATGCGGACATAATTAATGTTTCTCTGCTTCAATAAATTGAAGTTTATGGTATAACAACATTATATTATAGTTTCAATATGCTTCAATTCGGATAAGAAAAAGTTTATCTGCAGGACTGGACTGGACTGGGCACCATTGAAAACATCAAATGTTTAAGTGCAATTTTGAATGGGTGAATTAGGCACGTGAAGCTGACCAAATAATAAACAACTAAAAACCCATAACCATACTGGAAACCAGAATGCTCTGCAAGTCGCTGCCGGTCTTCCGACAATATGGTCGACAGCGCCGCAAATATGATTGATGAGCAATTTTCAACGTTCAACCTTTGAAAAATGGCGTTGATTATCGTATATAGTTGACTACTATACACTAGCTAACATTAGTATCCATATTTGCACAGATCAGAATTGCTTGGGGTTGTTATTTAATAATTAATTAATATTCACTTTGAATTTTGGTACACAACTCTCTGTTTAGTAACAGTAATGCTTAATTGAGGCCATAACCCATGGAAGATAGGTGAGATGAAACAAGTCCCTTCTAGCGTTTGAGCTCTTCAAATGTACTTAGGGTGTGTTTGGTAACCCGGAAAATGATTTCCGGAAATCATTTTCCGGGTGTTTGGTAACATCCGGTTAACGGAAAACATTTTCTTTTGACCACGGAAAATAAGCTCATTTTTCCGGAGCGGAAAATGGCTTCGTGCGATGTTTTTTTGTAAATAAAAAAATAAAAAAATTATGTCTAATTTTTAATGAATATTATTATTTTTATATTTTTATATTTTAAATAAAATACGTAATAAAAAATGTATAGTTATACATTTATACTCACGCTTTCCACTCATTTTCTGGAAAATGAACCAAACACACATAGACAGTTTTCCATAGTACATCCAAAAACCAAAAATGAACTCATTTTCAGAAAAATGACTCATTCTCCAGAAAACATTTTTCAGAAGTCATTTTCCTACTTTCCAAACACACCCTTAATTTAAAACTTACAATTGCCAGGTTAAAGTAATTGAAAATTAATTATCGGCTTAGCGCAACTATGAAGCAAGACATTAATGGCAATCCTGTAGTTACGGAAGGATAATTAGGTCAACCTAAATTAACTCTTCTTTCATAAATATTTTTCTCTTTTCTAAGTCCACCTCTTCATTCTAGTAATTATCTTCAGCCTTTTCCATAAATACTGAAATTATCATGTACGATACATCTCTTCCACTATAAAACGTCATAACCAAAGACAGGAAAGGGAGGTGAAAAAAGAGGATCCCTCTATATGAAATTGTACATGTACAAAGTATCGCTAAAAATGCCGGTAATTTTTCACCTTACGATTTTCACGTAAAAAATTTTGTACCCATTTATTTTTCCTCAAGTTATTTATGTTTTATTCCATTATCCAACTGGTAATGTTAATTTGCCGGTGACCACCCAAGAGTCATGAAACCAACAATTTGTAAGGGGATGCTTTACGAAGTTTTATCGTGCATGAACTGAATTAACATGGGCTATGTTTGGTATAACTTATTTTAAAACTTATAACTTATTTAAAGATACAAATAAGTTATAAGCGCTGTTTGGTAAAAACATGGAGAGTTTAAATTAATAACATTGATAGATCTCAACGTTGCATTATGCTTACTTCCCAGGGCCCATCGTCTCCCTCCCGGGACCCTGTGATGGCTGTAAGTCAAACACGCTTAATTAACTACAAAATTCTTTGGCTATCTAGTTATCATATCCTACTTAAAACCAATTGATGATAAATAGGTGGACATTAACCATTTAACCACATTCATCTATGGTAAGCCACATCTTGAATCGAGAAGAACTTTTCTCGGCCAACCTGAGCGAAGCCCAATAAACTTTTAGTTTGAAATGTTACTTTAAGTAGAGTTTAAAAAAAAAAAAAAAAAAAAAAAAGTTGAGTCATGGTATATGATTACTGGCTGGGTAAACCTGACCAAAAAAAAAAAAGGTTGAGCCTGGAGTCTGGACACACGTAGAATGAAAAGGATTTAATTTGCTTATGACAACTAAATATGCGGCGGAAGACCAGAAATTTGAAACTATTGTAGTCTTATCTTACGGAGTACTATTCTTTTTCTTACAAAATTCCGCATAAACCCTGTATAATAGAATTTCAAATTTAATTTCTCTTCCTTATATTTACAGATATTTAAGTTAAACTTTACATCCTGACATCGCAATCAGAAACGTAAACAAGTTGATAACTTAACAATTAGAAACGTAAACAAATTGATTTACAATACACTAATTTTTCATCAGTGTAATAGATTATAGATCAATGACCAAATGTGCAAATCAGTGATATGATTGCACTCATATTAGATTGAATTCTTATTGCGAGACTATCATTAATATAATAAAAGTAGCGTGTTTCATGATGGAACATCGTTATGATTGACTACTACAAGTCATTTATCCATTTGGTAACTTTTCTAACACATTGAGTCACAGATCAGATTTTGAATGTGATTTGAAAGAAAAAGAAAAAAAAAAAAAAGAAAAGAGAAAAATATAAGGTGAAACTTTATTAGTAGTTTGATTATCTAAGGTATAATTTTTGGAGTAGTTTTGACAAATTTGTTAACAAAGAGACCTAAAAGCTAAAGCTCACCTTAGTTTATAATTATGTGGCTAAAAGTGATTATTATTACAGAAATTAAATTCATTATTATTGTTCTAAACTCAGAACACAAAAAGTATAATTTTCTATTCCAAAAAAAAAAAAAGTATAATTTTCTCTATTAAAAATATCGCACAAAAAACGTCAATTTAGCTTGGTTTTACTAAAATAAAAATAAAAAATAAAAAATAGCTTAGTCAAATCACGTGCTACGTGATTACCACTCATAAAACATAACTTGAGGATAATGAATTCATATTGGGACCATAATGAAGAAAATTAAGTCATATTGGGACCATAAGTTACATAAAAATTGGATAATGATACCACATATAACTTCTACGTAATTTAGAAAGTTACTTAGCAGTGGGATAGAGTAACCAAATATAGTTTTTGAGGAAAAAGAAAAAGAACAAAAATTACTCGCATCCACAAAATTCCCGTTGTGGCAGAAATGGGGTAGTAATTTTTTTACCCGAGCAGGTGCAGTGTAAGGAGTTGGTTGGGGATGCGGGGCGGGGGCGGGCATCCCGACCGCTTACGCCTTGCCCCATTATCATTCCTAATACTGGGTGAAGCTAAGAAGCCCACCTTGTAAACTAAACTAGGTTGTTCATAGCTGATCGACTCAAACTAAGAATGTCAATAGATAGTTCCCACTAACCGTTAAACTTTGAATATTATAATCACCAGATCAATTATCTGATTAACTTGACTAGAGTTGTCTCAAAAAGTAGTTATTCTCACCGCTGGTTAGATGAATATTGATGCACATATTTTATTAATTTAAAATGCATGATTGCAATTTGTAAAGAAGCTGCTAGGCACCCACCCAACATGCAGCTTTCCAATAATCAATATCAAGTTGAGTATCAATTGGTATACACTTGAAAAGGATGGATCTAATTCATTCCCCTCCCTCCTTTCAGCCCCTTTCGCTAATTGATTTCCTTTCAATCAATCCTTTCTAAATTATTATTGTTTCTTGTCAGTATTACAACACAATTCAAGTTGATGAAAATGAGTTGGCAACAAGTTGATGCATTATTCACTAATTACATGCCATTCCAATAAAAAGACATTGATTTGTTTGTCTAAAGTTTTTTGTCCAAATTGAATTTTAAATTGAACAGCAAAATCATAAAGGGGAAATTTTCAGATACATTAAAGCAACATTAGTAGAAAACTCCAAAATGTAAATTTTTTGTCAATTGGATTAGGCCAACCAGGAAAGAGGGGAAAAATAAAATAAAATAAGAGACTGTAGGGTGGCTGCTAGCCTGCTACTAGTACGTCTCAGCGAGTCCCGAGTTAATAATACTTTTTTTTTTTTGTTTCGCCATTGAAAATCATGAATAAAAAAAATAGATGTTACAAAATAGGATCACAACTAACAGTAATATATAATAATTCAAATACTATTTATTAGAAAATTCATACCAACTTGCATATCTTGATACTTTTGGATAAAATAATTTTGGTTATTTGATTATTAAAAATTATCTATTCAAATACTATTTATTAGAAAATCCATCCCATCATGCAATTTGATTATTTTTCTATTAAAAATTTGGTTAAAAAGATCAAATATAATTTTTAAAAAATAATAATAAATATGAAAGTCTTTCACAAAATGTGACAAAAGTAATACTTGACATTAAATATAATTGTGACAATATAGTTGTAGAATTAAAAGTACAAATAACTTTTATAATAATATAATTTTAGACTTATGACACTGTAAAAGAAAAATAACAATTATAAATCTTTTGCACCGACTATCATTTTAATTTCCACTTCAATAATTTTAACATATGAGAGAGTTCAGGTAGAGAACACACATGAGAGCATCATCTTGGGATATGTTCATATTTTTAAAATTCTTATTTGATTTTGTGCCAAATTGAGAAGATTGATTTCACCTGAATTTAAGTTCAAAATATACAAAAACGTGTAGGGATATTATCCATGTTAATTGATTTATATTTTTCTTTATTCAAATCATTTTTTTTTATCAATAATACCTAATAGTTTATGCATAGCTCATCTTGACATATATACATAACTTATCTAATTCATCAATCTAAAGAGAAAGCTCTCATTCAATTAGATCACTGTGACCCTATTATGTAAGTACTAATGTACCCAAATCTACAAATTTAATAATAGTCAATAAAGTTAGGCCTCTAACATAAACTAAAAAATGTTTGTGTGATTATTTGTTGAAATGAATGGTTACGTTCATATTGTTATGATTTTAATATTTTTTTTATTTTTTCTATTTTACCCTCTATTATATCATTTACTTTTCTTAAATACCCTTATATTCCGTCAATGTAAACTTTACTAACGAAATATTCCGTTAACTATTTATTGTTTTTAACTTAGTCATTGATTTTTATAAGGAAGGTCTTAGATTTGAACCTCATCCCAATCAAAATTGTCATAATTGTTAAACATACACTATGAATATGTTAGACTGTATTAAAAAATACAATATACAATTTAACATGAACTTTGGTCAATTAATTAGAATCATGCATTGACATTGATAAAATGGTACACCTAATTTAAAAATACACATTGAGCATCAGACTATTTGCACAATGCGCGCGTAGTAACTAGTCTTTGCATAAAAGCGATAGAATTTCAAAGAACCAGTAAGCTGTTAAAACACGTTTTGCGAAAGAGTGAAATATAATAAAATATCATATTTATTGTTTTAACTTTCTTTCTTTCTTTTCTTTATTGTGCGACTTGCGGCTTGGTAGCTTCTTGGTGCATGCATAGAAAAAATAATGTTATCTATTAATAACAAGTCGTTGAAAGTCATCTCTTGTGACAAAAAAGTCAATCTCTTTAGTCAATTTGGTCTTTTCACGTGCTTAGGAAGCAACAAAGAGCTTGCTTGCTGCGTTGCTGTGATTTTCTTAGATGTTTAAAATTACAAGAAGACAATTCCATGTTAAAGCTATTTATTTTCTATTTAGATATTTATTTTTTCTATTTCATTGATTAACTTTTTTGTTTAATTTTTAAATCTTTTATTGTTTACATAAAAATTTAAGAAATATAGTACTAATGTAAACTATTATAAATAGAAATAGATGATATCATTTTGAAAAATAATAGTTTTTTTTTGTGATTAGAGAAACCGAAGGCACTACTATATGGTACGCACTAAGTAAACATAGATCTTCTGTAATAGCCTACATAATAGCTTTATTTTAACTGTTTATAGAATTTCCAGTGTCTCTTTATATTACAAGATATTAGAATTTTTTTAAAATTTAATCAATTTTAGAGAATGTTTAATTCTTGCTAACCTCACATTATCTAAGAAAATATTTTATATTTCTGATTGGTTCTAGCAAATTTTAAGATTTTTTCTGTTATGATTGAAACTTGTAATAATGATTTTGTAATTTATTTTATGTCACGTCATTTGCGATCACATTTTTCTTACATTATTAGATAATGTAAGGTTTCGGAAAAGGTGATCGATAACATAAGGATGTGTTTAGAAATATGAAACATGATTTTTAGAAATCATTTTCTGGATTTTCAGTGTTTGGTAAGGCTTGAAAAATTAAAGCCGACAGAATTCGGCGATGGTTGGCCGAGTCGTCGTTGGTCGCCATCTCCAGCGGAAGGCAACCAAAAGGTTGCCTTCTCCGGGAGAAGACAACCAGATCCGCCTCCTTCTCCGGCGAGAGTCGCCTTTTGCCGGAGCCGTCGTCGGTCACTAGATTACAGGTCATTTGCCGGTTCTTGGGTTTCATTGCCTCAATTTGACATGTTAAAGAATTTAATTGAACGTTTTAAAAGTTTAGGTGCCTAATTGACTTTTGGTGTAAAGTTTAGAAGCATATTTGACCTTTTTTCCAAATATTTTTCACAAGTAATTTTAATGATTTCCAAATATACCCTAAAGCTTTATTTAAAAAACAAAAACAAAAAAACAAAAACAAAAAAAACAAAAACAAAAAACAAAAACAAAAAAAACCTAAAGCACACCACCACGGGAGTAATTTGTTGGTTTGGAGTAATTTAAGACTAAATGCAAGGGGAAACTGTTATAATTTCAATTCTGTCCTAAACGCCGCCAACCCTTTGCCATATTAATTTCCCTTTTTAATTTTTTATACCCTTATCTATTATTGATTATTTCAACTAATTACATACTAGCATTAATTCAATTTCTTTTAAATTATTTCCTGAATTTTATAATTTATCTCTTCATGCCCAGCTAAATCAAAACAATTTACGCTCCCCCATGTCTGGGGTTGTCAATAACTTGTAATTCTCTTTTTTGTTTTCTTTCCTTGGGGTACTCCCCTCTTCTGTTTAAACTTTAAAAAAAAAAAAAAAAACAATTTACGCTCTTCGAGGTCGCCCATTCTGCACACGTACGACGAACGAACAAACAATTGACCAAAATATTTCCTTTGTAGTTATATATGGTCAGTCAACAAAGACAGAATTTGTTAACAATATTCAACATCAGTAGCCGAATGGGTTGTATATTGGTTGTTGGTACACTCAAGCCAAGACCATACTAGAAGTCGATGTCTATGGTGACTTATTACTTTGAGCCTTATCAAGCACCACATAATTCTTTTTTAGGTCGTCCCCTCTATCAAATGAGTGGACGATTTCATTCTAGATTCTACCTCATCAAGCACTGGGTAGCCCTTTTCCACCATACTTTGACCTCTCAACAAGAGCACCAAATGGCACGACACTCAAGTCAAGACCCTAACTCCACCACAAAAGTTAGCTCATGAGTAGAGGTTTGGCCCCACTTAAGTAACACTCTACAATCTCTTGTGAAGCTGATATGGCTGAGATCGTATCATATATAATCGTATATAAAGATTACAAACTTATTTCTTACTAATACTTTTTTAATCGAGTCCGTCACATGGATCTTTCTAGTGTAATTTATTTTTCCTATATGATTTGGGTGTTATTATACAACAATATGATTTATAGTGCACACCCTCAGGTATGCCTTGAAAGGGATAGCCAAGTATGCTAAACGTGCATGGCTCTCGTATCTAAAAATCACAAGTTCAATTCTTACCAACATTCTATCAATTGAACTTATTGCATAAAATTTTCTTAATACAATTTATAAATTAATGCATAAGAATAAAATCTGCTTAGTACACAACGAGTCTCTCACTCACTCAAAATAAAAAATAAAAAACTTAGCAACTAGTACAACTGTTGAAGACCATTTTATTCAACATGGAAAAAAAAAAACAAAAAAAAACAAAAAGGTGCAATAATAGTGCACGTTTGCAAAATGTAAGTTTCCTAGGAAATGATCTGTGAGACTTTGGAACACCAACGGTCAGAGATCAGAATCAATCATTTAGTAAGTTGAAGAGTATGGAATGGGGCAAGGGTTCATAAGGGGATTTTTTTTTCCTCAAAAAAAAAGGTGATTTTTCCTTTTTAATTAATTACAAAGATTGCAAAGAAGACTTTTCTTCATCTTTTAATTATAATATGTCCTTGTCATTCCATGTCGACAATGTCACATACTTTTTACTAAGAGGAATTAGAATCCAAAATTACAACTACTTTTAAGCTTACTTTTCTTCCTTTTTATTATTAGTATTATTATTTTTTGTTTCCCCTTGATTGGAAATAGAAAATAAACTATAGAAATCTGAACAACTCTATGTCCATAAAATTATAAACAGTGTTTGCAGAAACTCTTGAATATTTGTAAATTGAAGCGAGCAATAATTTCTAGAACAATTAGTTTTTCTATAAATGTATATGATAGAACAAGTCTGTTCTCACCACATGATCTATTTTATAGCTTCAACGAGATAATGATGATGATGAGGACTTCTCAGGTTCAGATGATGAACATAATATAATATAATATAATATAATATTTTTTTTTGAAAAAATATAATATAATATAATATAAAAATATAAATATGTAATTCAACTATTAAATTAGACTTTTAGTCAAGATAAATATGTCTTTTAATAAGAGGTCAGTGAACCTGATAGCCCACACTCTAGCTAGGGCGATAAGCTCTCAGTCTGGCTCTTGTGCTTGGGACACTGTCCCTCCTGATTGTATTCGTTCACTCTTCCTTTACTCTAGTTAATATAGCTTAGTTCTTTGACTTAAAAAAAAAAAACATTTTTTTAATTCGATATCATAACCACACTCATGCGAAAAGTCATGGGTTCGAGCCCATAAAAAAAAAAAGAAACTGGGTAAGAGGTATGTTGAGTATAATATAATATAAAATATAAATGCATGATCTAACTATTAATTTAGACTTTTAATTAAGATTAAGCATATCCCTCAATTGAATGCATATTTCACCTTTTTGATAGTCAACAACTACAACATAGAGCTAGTCAGCTAGCTCTAAAATAACAAAATGAAATCCTTTATTCCTACAAAGCAATAGACCATAATAAATAAGTCACTGTCATTAATTATGTAAAATTACACCATATAATAAAATATTCAACTAATATTATAAATATTATGTTAATGGCCATTATCATAAGACCCTTCTTTTACCTTTCATTCCATTGTTTATGTTATAGAAAATGAAGCCAAAGGTCTTGTAATCGAGCAGCATGATCGTGACTTCTCAAATGAGAGGTCAGGTTGAAAAAATATGTATGAGCAGATACTACATTTAACAGAGTCAATAGTATTCCAAAAAACATGTTATAGAAAATGAAGGGTCCTCCATATTGAAGGCTTAATGAAATGGATATCAACTCCTATAAACATACAAATGCACTCAAACTCTATTCTAATATGTGATCATAATCTATATAGAATCTAAAAGACTCAATTTTAAATTAGTTAGTATCATTTATTTATATAAATAGTGCAAAAAGTAAAACATGAAAAATTCTTTCATATATATATATATATATATATATATATATATATATATATATATATATATATATATATATATATATATATATATATATATATATAT